>NC_069503.1:59281657-59581657 GCF_027579735.1 Bombina bombina
CATTTGATGATGGACCACAGGTTCTCAATGGGGTTCAGATCAGGTGAACAAGGAGGCCATGTCATTAGATTTTCTTCTTTTATACCCTTTCTTGCCAGCCACGCTGTGGAGTACTTGGACGCGTGTGATGGAGCATTGTCCTGCATGAAAATCATGTTTTTCTTGAAGGATGCAGACTTCTTCCTGTACCACTGCTTGAAGAAGGTGTCTTCCAGAAACTGGCAGTAGGACTGGGAGTTGAGCTTGACTCCATCCTCAACCCGAAAAGGCCCCACAAGCTCATCTTTGATGATACCAGCCCAAACCAGTACTCCACCTCCACCTTGCTGGCGTCTGAGTCGGACTGGAGCTCTATGCCCTTTACCAATCCAGCCACGGGCCCATCCATCTGGCCCATCAAGACTCACTCTCATTTCATCAGTCCATAAAACCTTAGAAAAATCAGTCTTGAGATATTTCTTGGCCCAGTCTTGACGTTTCAGCTTGTGTGTCTTGTTCAGTGGTGGTCGTCTTTCAGCCTTTCTTACCTTGGCCATGTCTCTGAGTATTGCACACCTTGTGCTTTTGGGCACTCCAGTGATGTTGCAGCTCTGAAATATGGCCAAACTGGTGGCAAGTGGCATCTTGGCAGCTGCACGCTTGACTTTTCTCAGTTCATGGGCAGTTATTTTTCCGCCTTGGTTTTTCCACACGCTTCTTGCGACCCTGTTGACTATTTTGAATGAAACGCTTGATTGTTCGATGATCACGCTTCAGAAGCTTTGCAATTTTAAGAGTGCTGCATCCCTCTGCAAGATATCTCACTATTTTTGACTTTTCTGAGCCTGTCAAGTCCTTCTTTTGACCCATTTTGCCAAAGGAAAGGAAGTTGCCTAATAATTATGCACACCTGATATAGGGTGTTGATGTCATTAGACCACACCCCTTCTCATTACAGAGATGCACATCACCTAATATGCTTAATTGGTAGTAGGCTTTCGAGCCTATACAGCTTGGAGTAAGACAACATGCATAAAGAGGATGATGTGGTCAAAATACTCATTTGCCTAATAATTCTGCACACAGTGTATATATATATATATATATACACAGTGTAAATACACATATTAACTAATAAATATGCTTATATATATATACACAGTGTAAATACACATATTAACTAATAAATATGCTTATATATATATATACACAGTGTAAATACATATATTAACTAATAAATATGCTTATATATATATATACACAGTGTAAATACACATATTAACTAATAAATATGCTTTTATATATATATATATATATATATATATATATATATATATATATATATATATATATATATATATACACAGTGTAAATACACATATTAACTAATAAATATGCTTATATATATATATATACAGTGTAAATACACATATTAACTAATAAATATGCTTATATATTTATATACACAGTGTAAATACACATATTAACTAATAAATATGCTTATATATATATATATATATATATATATATATATATATATATATATATATATATATATACACACAGTGTAAATACACATATTAACTAATAAATATGCTTATATATATATACACACAGTGTAAATACACATATTAACTAATAAATATGCTTATATATATATATATATATACACACACAGTGTAAATACACATATTAACTAATAAATATGCTTATATATATATATACACAGTGTAAATACACATATTAACTAATAAATATGCTTATATATATATACACAGTGTAAATACACATATTAACTAATAAATATGCTTATATATATATACACAGTGTAAATACACATATTAACTTATAAATATGCTTATATATACACACAGTGTAAATACACATATTAACTAATAAATATGCTTATATATACACACAGTGTAAATACACATATTAACTAATAAATATGCGTATATATATATGTGTATATATATATATATATATATATATATATACAGTGTAAATACACATATTAACTAATAAATATGCTTTTATATATACACACAGTGTAAATACACATATTAACTAATAAATATGCTCATATATCGGGGGCGTGTCTCTGGGCAGCACCTTGAATGGATGCAAAATTGGTTGCTCCATGTGGATCATTGTTAATCTGCCTAATAACAGTGAATTAATAGACCATCCAGCTGAAATACCTCAATATATTGACTCTATGGACCAAGGTGACTTGAAACATATGTTTTATAGAGGTCTCCACCTTTGCAAACCGATCCGGAGCGTTGGGGCCTAAGGTAGGCTCATAACAGAGTGGTTCTCAACACCCCCCCGGTATATCCATAGGCCGGGTAAACAGTGCATTGACACTGGACAAAATATCTACTATCTTTATAATCTATGTCTGCTAGCCAGCTTCATACTTGGGGATAAATTGGAGTGAAAATTGAAAAACTTTACTGGGGCATACGTATCAGTTAGAAATGGCGCCCAATTTTGCTATGTTACTGCAGGATGTGACCCGCTTACTAGAAGAACATCATGAACGAATATTGCAGACTTGGACGGCTGAAATTGATAGTATCCGAGAGCTTACCAAGCAAACTAGCCATTGATACAAGGAGCCGCAAGTCTCCCTAGAGATATATGCAGCAGAAGCTATCTCCCAAGTACATATCTCAACCTCACCAGATCCCTCGCCGCAGGCTCAGGCCCTGGCGGGGACAGCTCAACATCGCTTTCTAACTACTCCGGTGGGCAATGTCTCTACTATGGGCAATCCCTGTAATCACTTACCAAGTCTGAGAGCACCAGCAGGAGGCCCCACCACGGGGAGGCTGAATACAGGTAGACCTCCGAGCATAGCCAGAGCGGAGTCTCATGCTATCTCCCCTGGACTTAAGGGGCTCTATACGGAACAGACTGACAGGCGGAGGGTTGACTCAGAGCTCCCGCTATACCCGTCGTTAATGAGAGCCACACTGAGGACACTTACCTTGTCTGGATCTACAGGCCGAGGCCGTCTCGCCCAAACTTCCACACTGGTGGGGAAATTGCCTGAGCCGGACATTTGCAGTGCAGCCAGCAACGGATCTATGCAGCGCAGCCCTTTCTTTTTTGGGTTTCAAGCTCTGAGTCCCGGCAATGAGAATATAGTGAGGAGAGCAGGCGTTGGATAAGATGGTTAAAATGTCCCACGCTGCTCTCTCTGGTTTTGATACAGGACACCCGGACAGACTGGTAATCCAGCACACACGTAGCACATACTTTAGACTTCAATAGGCATGTTAAACCCCTGCCAATAATATATCTGGGGATTTTTTCACTAAGCCCCTTGATGGTTGCTATTATTGTGCTTTTTTTTTTTTCTCTTGTATTGCCTTTTTGTTGTTTTAATTTTGTTTCCCTCTCAATATTACTTGGATTAAGTGAACTACGCATCAGTACTACCAACCTTGTCTTGTTATATGTTTTTACTCCCCCTTGGCTCAGTACAGGGTAGCATAATGATTATGAACTGACAATATTATGTAATGCCAGATTAATTTACAAGGCAGGTATCATGATATATATGTTACAGGCTATGGCTGCGCTTCCAGCTTTCACTCATGTGTGCATGTGTCTATGGATATGTTGCATTTACTTGCGTCACTATGAGACAGTAATTGATATGCTTGCCTTTATTGCTTAGACCCTGCTGTAAAGATTCTACTCTACTTGATTGTGCCCACTTAAGTGTTTTCCCCTGCAAGCTACCTATACGTTACAAAATAGTTTATCTTAAAGTTAGGTGCCGGGGTAACGCCCTGTAGTAGTCTTTTTAGAGTTGGGATAGGCACTGGTACATTTTTTATATATGCTCTCTGACAGAGGTGCTTGGCTGACAGTGAGGGTAGGGCCGTTTTCCTCCCCTACAATTAGTGATGTTAAATTAAATTGGAGATGTGCAAAGAGAAGATATCTAGTCATGATAGCTCCCCCCCCCACCACAAGTTTCCCCCTTCTCATAGGTAGCCATGCTAGTTGAACTGGAGGTTTGCTTAGAGCAAGGGCTGTCTACCAACATATACATTCACATGTCTCCAATAATTGAGTATTAGCCCCGCTTCCCCCCCCCCCCCTTCCTTATACCTTTTATGTTGATATGGCAGACATAGGAACATTTTACTCTGTTTTACTATTAAACTGTATGGTCCAAAAGTGACTGTACTTGTTATCTGCGTCCCTCTATTGAGCTATATGTTTTCATGGGCCCAAGAGTGGTCTGTTGAAGTGTTGAGGGCACATACCTTTATGTTAAAAACCTATAAAATGAGGTTCCCTTCTAGTACTTCACAGCTTTATATATGAGGCAATTTGTTTGACTTCTGATTACCTTCATAATTCATCGTTATGTAATACCATGTCATACTCATGTAATATAATGTACACACTGTTTCTACTGTTGAACACTTCCTTGGAGCTGTATTTTGTTTATCTGAATAACCTCAATAAAAAAAAAAAAAAAAAAAAAAAAAAATATGCTTATATATATATATATATATATATACAGTATAAATACACATATTAACTAATAAATATGCTTTTATATATACACACAGTGTAAATACACATATTAACTAATAAATATGCTTATATATATATATATATATACACACAGTGTAAATACACATATTAACTAATAAATATGCTTATATATATATATACACAGTGTAAATACACATATTAACTAATAAATATGCTTTTATATATATATATATATATATATATATATATATATATATATATATATATATATATATATATATATATATATATATATATATATATATATATATAGAAGAAAGTAAAATGTGTTCACTCAGTATACTGGGTAGACACAAGTGATACTCTATAGTTGGCGCTAGTCAGTATTGTGTATGGTATAGTGGCAGCTATATAAGACAAGTACTGGTTGAGATGTGAGGTCCCAGTCAGTAAGTGAAAAATGTGTATACAAGAATAGATACAGCGCCTATATATCCATTTAAAATATGGGTGGTGTATGGGAATATGAGTGAAAACTAGAGCTGATTATTAGAAAAATAATAGCAATTAAAAGAATATTTAAAAAATATAAATTATTAGAATCAATTATGCTTGAAGAATGATGAATAGATTATGAAACAGTGTTCATATGAGTCTTTAGACAATATATAGTCCGTAGTAAATCTTCATAAGCAGTTGGTATCAGTAAATAGATGGTATGTAATACCCTTACCAGATAATACCTCAATCTGATGAGGTAAGTATGCCGCACTGGGGGTATATACAGATGGTAGAATCTTCTCCTTGTATTCAGATGTGGTGCCTCTTGGGTTTTCGTGAGCCTCCTGGAGTATGCAGGGATATGTTTCTTGTTGTAGATAAATCCCTTGTACTTCCTTTATGTTGGTAATTAGCCTCTTGGAGTACCTTTTCTGTCTTGGTATACAAAGTGGAGTGGCACCTAGAACCAACTGGGTGCATACAGGCAGGCTGACATTCAGGACCAGCAGTCAGTACGCTGGGGGTCTAACCCGGGAGACCTGTGGGTGGGTCAGATGAGGTAGATGGAGTCAGCTGTGTGTCGTCTGGTGAGCCGGATCGCCACTGTGGAAGTCCAAAGGGCTGTGTTGTTTATCCCAAAAGGGTAGCTGCTCACACGATCAGCCTTGTTTCCAAGGCCCTTTACGGACTGAGAAACGCGTAGCAATTAAATACTTGTTTTTAGACAGACCCGGTTTTCTGTGCCTTTTTAATATTACCACAGTTTGCAGTGGTTATACCCAGTTTGGTTTTTATCCCTTTGTTCCATACACTGATATTGGAAACTCGTTTGGAAACAAGGCTGATCGTGTGAGCAGCTACCCTTTTGGGATAAACAACACAGCCCTTTGGACTTCCACAGTGGCGATCCGGCTCACCAGACGACACACAGCTGACTCCATCTACCTCATCTGACCCACCCACAGGTCTCCCGGGTTAGACCCCCAGCGTACTGACTGCTGGTCCTGAATGTCAGCCTGCCTGTATGCACCCAGTTGGTTCTAGGTGCCACTCCACTTTGTATACCAAGACAGAAAAGGTACTCCAAGAGGCTAATTACCAACATAAAGGAAGTACAAGGGATTTATCTACAACAAGAAACATATCCCTGCATACTCCAGGAGGCTCACGAAAACCCAAGAGGCACCACATCTGAATACAAGGAGAAGATTCTACCATCTGTATATACCCCCAGTGCGGCATACTTACCTCATCAGATTGAGGTATTATCTGGTAAGGGTATTACATACCATCTATTTACTGATACCAACTGCTTATGAAGATTTACTACGGACTATATATTGTCTAAAGACTCATATGAACACTGTTTCATAATCTATTCATCATTCTTCAAGCATAATTGATTCTAATAATTTATATTTTTTAAATATTCTTTTAATTGCTATTATTTTTCTAATAATCAGCTCTAGTTTTCACTCATATTCCCATACACCACCCATATTTTAAATGGATATATAGGCGCTGTATCTATTCTTGTATACACATATATATATATATATATATATATATATATATATATATATATATATATATATATATATATATACAGTGTAAATACACATATTAACTAATAAATATGCTTTTATATATACACACAGTGTAAATACACATATTAACTAATAAATATGCTTTTATATATATATATATATATATATATATATATATATACACACACAGTGTAAATACATATATTAACTAATAAATATGCTTTTATATATATATACATATATATATATATATATATACACACACAGTGTAAATACTCATATTAACTAATAAATATGCTTATATATACATACACACAGATTAAATACACATATTAACTAATAAATATGCTTTTATATATATATATATATATATATATATATACACAGTTTAAATACACATATTAACTAATAAATATGCTTTTATATATACACACAGTGTAAATACACATATTAACTAATAAATATGCTTTTATATATATATATATATATATATATATATATATATATATATATATATATATATACACAGTGTAAATACACATATTAACTAATAAATATGCTTTTATATATATATATATATATATATATATATATATATATACACAGTGTAAATACACATATTAACTAATAAATATGCATATATATATATATATATACAGTGTAAATACACATATTAACTAATAAATATGCTTTTATATATATATATATATATATATATATATATATATATATATATATATATATATATATATACACATATTAACTAATAAATATGCTTATATATACACACAGTGTAAATACACATATTAACTAATAAATATGCTTATATATATATATATATATATATATATATACACACACAGTGTAAATACACATATTAACTAATAAATATGCTTTTATATATATATATATATATATACACAGTGTAAATACACATATTAACTAATAAATATGCTTTTATATATATATATATATATATATATATATATATATATATATATATATATATATATATATATATACACAGTGTAAATACACATATTAACTAATAAATATGCATATATATATATATATATACAGTGTAAATACACATATTAACTAATAAATATGCTTTTATATATATATATATATATATATATATATATATATATATATATACACATATTAACTAATAAATATGCTTATATATACACACAGTGTAAATACACATATTAACTAATAAATATGCTTTTATATATATATATATATATATATATACACACACAGTGTAAATACACATATTAACTAATAAATATGCTTTTATATATATATATATATATATATATATATATATATATATATATATATATATATATATATATATACACAGTGTAAATACACATATTAACTAATAAATATGCTTATATATACACACAGTGTAAATACACATATTAACTAATAAATATGCTTTTATAAATATATATATATATATATATATACAGTGTAAATACACATATTAACTAGTAAATATGCTTATATATATATACACAGTGTAAATACACATATTAACTAATAAGTATGCTTATATATATATATACACACAGTGTAAATACACATATTAACTAATAAATAGGCTTATATATATATATACACAGTGTAAATACACATATTAACTAATAAGTATGCTTATATATATATACACAGTGTAAATACACATATTAACTAATAAATATGCTTATATATATATATACACAGTGTAAATACACATATTAACTAATAAATATGCTTATATATATATATATATATACAGTGTAAATACACATATTAACTAATAAATATGCTTATATATATATACACAGTGTAAATACACATATTAACTAATAAATATGCTTATATATATATATACACAGTGTAAATGCACATATTAACTAATAAATATGCTTATATATTTATATTTGCAGCTATCGCTGCGCGACCTACCCCCTGCGCTGCGCTAGTTCTCATGAGAACGAGGCGCATTGGAGCTTATGGGAGCATGCTCTCATAAGTGCAATGCTTCAGTGCAATACGAATGTGAGGTCGTGTTAACATTGCGGCTCCCCTGTAATACCAGCGCACATTTGAGTGCATTGTTATTACAAATAGGAGCTGATTGAAGGAAATTAATGAAAAAATGTGCTAGACAAGATCTGGGCTACACATAAAAAACAGGCAATCCCTAAGCCTGATAATGATCAGAGGTGCAAAAATGGGTATATATGTGTGCGCCAATATTGTGTGAAACACAAATGGCAATAGATCTTTTTAATAATGACTTCTTATTTATCTATTTAGGTTCATAAATTTTCTTATTTTTAAATATTTAAAACAAGCAATCCATAAAGTACCGATAATACGAAAAAAATGTAAGTAAAATACACATAGACAATGTTAAAATCTAACTTCTCCCTATTGGTACCAATCTGAGTGCTAAATAAATAACGATATTTCTGGTTAAAATATATATATAGTTATAGTTAGACAATCTGATACTAAGATAAAATTAAATTCTAATGCGCTCTCTAAAAATTTATCTGAGAAGTGTCTAAAAGAAGCCTTAAGTGCCTTAAAGTGACCTTGTGCAAGTTAAAAGAAACTTCTCATTAGAAACAGTTCATCAAATTGTATGCTTATAATTGGATTTAAGCATATGTATGTATGTTTAGAGTGGTCCTCTCTTATCTCAGAAACTGAGTAAGCAGTGTTAACAATAAGTCGGCATATGATGGGAAAAGAGAGAGAAAAGTTATTACTCCAAACTCCAATGTCCGTCTGTAATATTTCTCAGAAACAAATAGCCTTTTTGGGTTATTCCTTTATGAATCGTACTTGTGCTTTAGAAACGATTTCAGAGCAGAAAAAAGTACCTTGTTTGAAACCGCTGCAAATGCTCGTCAGTTTAGGGGTAGCGCCAAAACACAGAGTCCCGTGTCAATCCTTAGACACGCCCACAAGTGTGGGAAGTGACGTTGGCGAATTGTATCCCGGATTGAGACCTGACTTTCCTTAGCAGCGTCCTAGCAGCGTCCTCAGCATATGTGACAATTTACTTAAAGATGAAAATACCAGTCAACCGGTTTCGGTCTCCACTGACCTTTCTCAAGACTCTTGAGAAAGGTCAGTGGAGACCGAAACCGGTTGACTGGTATTTTCATCTTTAAGTAAATTGTCATTGATTGTTTCATCTTTAAGTAAATTGTCATTGATTGTTTAAAAAAAAAAAAATCTTTTTAGTATTTATTGTGAATTTCATATTATCGGTACTTTATGGATTGCTTGTTTTAAATATTTAAAAATAAGAAAATTTATGAACCTAAATAGATAAATAAGAAGTCATTATTAAAAAGATCTATTGCCATTTGTGTTTCACACAATATTAGCGCACACATATATACCCATTTTTGCACCTCTATTACAAATAGGAGCTCAATTATTGCTTAAACTAAAGTGATATTTTGCGTTCCATTAATAATCAGACCCAATATCAGTAACCGGTACATACGTGATCATAATCAGTTTAATTTAAATGGCTACAATAACCTACATGTATAGTGCGTATGTAATATGTGTGTCATGTGATCATAATCAGTTTAATTTAAATGGCTACTATAACCTACATGTATACTGGGTATGTAATATGTGTGCCATGTTCTGTAACTTGATATTATGTCTGTTAGATGTTTTCATGTTAGAAGCCACAAGAACTGATAATAGCACATACTCGGGGCTGGATTGGGCAGCCGGGATACCGGGAAAAATCTCGGTGGGCCGGGCCTGGGCTGGGCTGGCCGCCGAAAGCTACACAGAGTGACATGAGGAGATCAACGAGCACAGTCAGCGCCAGCAAAAGCGCCGCAACACATGAGTCAGAGAGCGCAGCGCAGTGGCCAAGCTACCGAGTTTGAGCACTGCAGGTGAGGGACTGGGAGGCGGGAGAACTGAGGCGGGAGCAGAGTGGCAGATGAATAGAACACTAGAAAGGATCAAAGGAAGTCTCCTCATAAGACCAAAGAACTGTAAAATGTTCACAGGTTTACTAAATATTTGTGACCTTTAACAAAATGTCACATCTTTTTTACAGGCTGACTTCTCTTTGGAGGTTAAAATAACACAGAAATTCAGGGCAGTGGGTGTTTTGGCCATTTAGCAGACAGGTCTGTGAGGATGCAAAAATAACCAAAACATTGCAATCCCTGTACTGTGATAAGGGGTATTCTCTGCAATTCTCTGCAATTTAAATGGAAACAAATTTAGTGCAATTTAGCAGTACACTATGAAATGTGAGTTTTATTTACAGTTTAATTTGTATGTTGTATATATCAGTGGATTTAGACACTAAATTTATAGGACGTTTAAAGTGTAATTTTGTTTTGTTTGTTTGCTGGGTAAAATAAATGCAGCAGAGTTTGTATGTGGGTTGAACAAGGCATTCATTGGGTGAATGTGAAGTTATAGCAGGTCAGAGCAGATTGCAGTAAAGTTTTATCACTTTAGATTTAGAGCGTCTCTCTGCTGTTGCATATTGATTACAGTAGGATTGGGACCGCCCCCTCTCTCCTAGCTCAGTGTTGGTAGCTGCAGGCTAGAGAAGCGTGCATGGCATGATCACATGGGCCGCAGCAGCCCTTCCATCCTCTTCCCCCACTTCATCCTACTCCTAACTCCTCCTCTCTAGCCGGGGACTCAGAGATAGACGTGGAGAGCAGAGAAGCCAGCAGAGGAAGTTGGCACGGAGGCGGAGCAGAGGAAGCTCTGCAGGACTCCCAAGTGTGCCCGGTGCAGGAACCATGGGGTAGTGTCCTGCCTGAAGGGGCACAAGTGGTTTTTAGGCTAATGTAGGTGGGTGACACAACTGGGGGCAAAGCTGTCTTGTAAACATATAAATCCTTGATACGTATAACTGAGGCTGGGTGCATTGCTGTGTAGTCAATTGTGATTTTATGTCAAGACAGGAGGCTTCATATTTTGCATTATTCTTTACTGACACCAAAAATAACAGCAAAGAAAGTGAAAGGCAGAAAAAATAATCACACAGCAACAGTGTATAACCAATCAGGACACAGCATCACAATAAAGAGTCCTGAACAAACTAAGTCCTTCCTCTTTTCTTTGCTGCACCAAGAATAGCAGGTCACGTATTTTGCTTTCCTTTTAATTTAAACATATTCAGAATGTTTATTTAACTGTGTTTGCTATTAGTTTTTCTATTTTATAATTAGCAAAGCTTTTAGCGTTTGTTTTAAACTCTAAATTATTTTAGTATTTATTTTAATACAGGCTTTTCCATTTCATTATCTTTGTTTTAGCTAAATAGCTTGTATGTTTTTTCTAAGTAATTGTATTTTGTTGTACTATATTTGATTAGCTTCCCTCTATGGATCAGCACTTCAGTGGCTGCTCCGTTTCTTACCTTCTAGCTGGGGATTTTGATTACTAGCTGTCAGGCTCAGTTCGCCTGACAATTAGGGATCTGTTTTGCGCTATTTCGGAGCAGCCGCCTTGCTGACAGGCTGCTCCGTTTTTTTTTGCCTCCCACCTCGTTGTCCACACCCTCTAAATTGGCCGGTGCCGCTACAGGATCTCGCGGACACACATCTGACTGGGGTTATCAGGCTGATCTGGTCGGGTGCGTGAGCCGCGGCCTGTGTCGGTTCCGCCTCTCAAGAGTGGCGGTCTAAATTTGTGGAGTTAGTTATTTTTAACAAATGTTATGGTAGTGCGTTCCTTGTAACCTGCAGGAACCTAACTATTCACAAATAAAATACTATTTATGTATTAATTTTGTCAATTTATTTCCCATTTACATATGCCCCTTTGTATTTGTTAACATTCAAACAAATTAAGCAGAACAGAGCTGTTTGGCCGTTTTTCCCGCCATTTTTATTGCTTAAGAGGCTCTAAGGTTTTTCCCTATTTGTGCAGCTCTTATGGCTTACTGATTAGCCTCTCTGCCTCTCATTCATGAGGTTGTGAGTTTGAATCCAACCTCCACCTATATGTAAACAAGCTTCAGGAAATATTTTATTCTGTTTGTAACACTCTTTATTTTATATATAAAAAAAAAATATATATATATTTCTTTAAAAGTCTCCTTTAATTAAACTTTCTGTTTAGCCTTGGGGACTAACACTGTAAGCTGTCAGTTTTGAGGTTCAGGGTTCAAATCCTGCCTATTCAACATAATTTAAAATTTATTTTTCCTATTAATATTATGATTTTTTATGTCAATTTTACTGTTTTACTTTTATTTAGATCTTAACCCAGCACAACGATTAAAGTAATGGAGTCTGCCGACCCTGTCATTGACCCCGCCCCTTCTTCCTCTCAATCAAAAGAGGAACTTTTAGCCTATATTAATTTGGCCATAGCTTTGGCGCTAAAACATAATACTCCCCCTTCTGAAAAGGTTTTAGAACAACCTATACCCCTTCATGTTGAGGAGTCCTCTTCCTCTGATTCAGAATCTCCAATATTGCGCAAACGCCATTGGAAGACCCATTCTCGCTCTGCTTCACATAAAGGCAAAGCTCCGAGACATAAAGCCCCTCCCCCGGGCGTTTCACATAGGGGTGCCAGAACCTCCTCCCCAGAGGTTAAACAGGGTAAACGAACCCTTTCCCCCTTGGGTACACAAAGGGGGATTCAGAGCTCTGACTCTGAACATTTTGACATGGAAGACTACATGGAGTCATTTCCTGGCCTGGATTGGGAGGAGGAACCTCAGTCTGACCTAGAACTGGATCCATTTCCGACTCCTCAGGCGGAGGCTCCTCGTTCTCGACTTCCCAGAAAAGAAATATTGAATTTGAGGACGAATTGGTTGACCCGGCTGGGAACCCCATTTTCAGCCCCAAACACATTAAACATCCCAGGTCATCAGACTGGGCATTAGCGCCTCTCCTCTCTCGCTTTTTGCAGAGATCCCTCAGAAAGCCTCTCTATCGTGAAGATCATAATAAACTACGTGCAGAATACCGTAGACCCTCCCTCCCTTGTAGGGAATCTGTAACTCCTGAATTTGACGCTAAACTCGCTACCTTCCTAACTAGGAAAGGTAGAGACCCTAGAAAGGGCTTAGACAAGGCTCTCAGAGGGGTTCAGGATAAACTTCTGGACACTTCGGGTCCTTTGTCCCAGATTTTACATCTTTTGGATGAAGCCCTTCTGTCCGGCTCTCCTTTAGATCCTTTCGCCATTCGAGAATGGGCCTTTCGAGCCTTTTGCTTCCTTGGCAATGCCAACGTAGCCATTTCTACTGAACTCAGAAGGTCGGCATTGTTGCGAATTAACCCCAGATTGGCTGTTCTCGCTGTCGAGGAAGCAGGCTCTTCTGCCAAGGGCCTTCTCTTTGGAGAACCCTTCTTAGATATCATGAGGCATTACGTTTCCACCTTTACCTCTATCGACAAGATTCAAGCCTCCCTTAGGAGAGTCTTCAACCCTTTCAATCGGGTTTTTGGCAGGGCCGGCAGATTCAGGGGTCGTCTGCCCGGCCGTCAACAATTCATGGTCCAGCAACGCCAAGCAGTCGCTTTCCAACAGTACCCCGCCTACCCTCAGAGAGCTCTCTTCCCACCAAGATCTCGAGCTGTCAGGACCAGACCAGCCCTTCCTAGGCCCACCTTACCTCCAGGCCCTTCCAATGCCCAGAGTGAGTACTCCTCCTTTACACCTGACTTCTTTCCCCATATCTCCCTTTGCAGGCAGACTGTCCCTTTTTTCCCATTCATGGGATTTAATTTCTCAGGATCCTTGGATTGCTCAAACAGTGAGAGGCTTCAAGATCGAATTCATATGCCCCCCCCCCCTTCCAGAGTGGCCCCCCAAAACCCCTGAACCTCTCAAAATCAAATTCAGACCTTATTGGTTCAGAAGTGCTATCTCTCCATCTGAAAGGCGCAATAGAGGAAGTTTTCAACCCGCAAGACGGGTTTCTAAGCAACCTTTTTCTAGTAAAGAAAAAGACAGGTGGTTTTCGTCCGGTCATCAATCTTCGGGACTATTTCAAGATGGAGGGTATCCACATGCTCAGGGACATTCGCCTTATCATTTATCTGGACGACATTCTCCTTATGGCAGAAGATCAAGCTTCCCTCCTTTGTCACTTACACACAACCTCCTCCCTTCTTCAAGGGCTGGGATTTGTGATCAACTCGGAGAAGTCGGCTCTAATTCCCTCTCAGAAGGTAGAGTTTCTAGGTTTTCTCATAGACTCCACCTCAGGTCTACTCCTTCTTCCCCAAGAGAAGATCGACAAGATCAAATTAGAAATTCAAGAGGTGTTAGCGTCCCCCATGATATCTATTCGTCAACTTTCCAGAATTATCGGACTCCTCGCCTCCTCCATTCAGGCAATTTTTCCTGCCCCTCTGCATTACCGAGCAATGCAGAGGCTGAAGATTCAATCTTTCAGAGAATTCCGTTCATATCATCAGATGATTTGTTTGAACGAGGAGGTCCGTGCAGAGATGTCCTGGTGGCTCCGTCACATGGAATCCTGGAATGGCAAGGCTATCTTCGGATCCTCGCCAGACTTTGTGCTTTCCTCAGATGCCAGTCTTCTGGGTTGGGGGGCGTCTTTCGAGACCTCTGCGACGGGGGGGGTCTTGGTCCCCTCTGGAACAGTCGCTTCACATCAATTGTCTAGAGCTCTTGGCAGGCTCTTTTGCCATGCGCTCGTTCTCCAAACAATTTACGAATTGTTGCATCCTCCTTCGTATGGACAACATCTGCGGTCCAATACATCAATCGCTTAGGAGGTACGAAGTCCAAGATGCTATCAGATCTTACCTCAGAATTGTTCAGATTCTGTGCCTCCCGCAACATTTCCCTCTGGGCTCAATATATTCCTGGAGTTTCCAATATTGTTGCGGACTGGTTTTCTCATTTTTGGAGAGACTCCAGCGATTGGCGACTTCTTCGCCCCGCTTTTCTGCAAATTCAGATTATTTTCGGTCCCTTTTCTGTGGACCTTTTTGCCTCCAGGATCAATCATCAGTTGCCTCGTTATTTCAGCTAGCTTCCAGATCCGGGGAGCGAGGCTTCGGATGCTTTTCTACAGAAATGGCCCCAATTCGGAGCTTATGCTTTCCCCCCCTTCTCGCTCATCACGAGAACCCTTTGGATGGCCAGGAGACTCAAATGCTCCCTGACAATAGTTACCCCCTTCTGGCCAATGCAACCTTGGTTCCCTCTTCTTCTGAAGATGGCTGTCTCCCCTCCTCTCCTTCTACCCAATCGGTGCGACATTCTTTCAGACCCGCTAGGGGAACCTCATCCCCTGGTTCTCCAGAATCGCCTTCCCCTGCTAGCCTGGCAGATTTCAGGGGATCCTGGTCTGCCGAAGGCCTTTCAAGAGACGCTCAGCTTCTCCTTCGAGAATCTTGGGCCCCTGGCACCAGGAAATGTTACGCTTCAGCCTGGACGTCATGGGCTTGTTGGTGTTCTCACAGGCAGGTTGATCCCTTTTCAGCCCCTGTAGTTCTTATTGTAAATTTTCTTTCGGAGCTTTTCTCCCAAGGGAAAGCTTATCGCTCCATTAATGTCGTCCGCTCTGCAATCTCAGCAGGCCACTTTCCAGTCGATGGAATCCCGGTTGGTAGACACCCTTTGGTTTGCAGGATTTTAAAGGCTATTCGATTGAAAGTTCCCCCTTCTGCTCGATACTCTCACCTTTGGGATGTCTCCATCATGCTATCCTTTATTAGGAATTGGCCTCCCAATGTAGAACTTTCTCTTAAGCAATTGTCGGCCAAATTGGCGATGTTGCTCTGCCTGGTTTCCTTCCGCAGGATTTCAGACATCCGTGTGCTGGACATCGAGGGCATTTCCTTTTCCCCTGAGGGCGTTTCCTTCTCCATCTCTAAACGCACAAAATCCATGTCATCTTCCTTCTTTTACCCGTATTTCCCTGACGACCCTCAACTCTGTGTGGCTCTCTGCTTGAAATCTTATCTTTCTAGGACGACGTCCTTACGTCCTTCTCCAGGGGGTCAATTACTAATTTCTTTTGTTCCTACCTTTCGCCCTGTCTCTTCTCCCACTTTGGCCAGATGGGTCCGTTGGCTCATGTCCTCCGCAGGCATTGACCTTTCGTTTGGAGCTCATTCTGTTCGGGGTGCGGCCGCATCCAGAGCTTTTTTATCGGGCAGTAACCTTCAGGACATCCTTAAAGCTGTGGATTGGTCTTCTGCAACTACTTTTTCTCGTTTCTATTTTAAACCCATTCTTCACGCTTCCGAGTCATTACTGTTATTGCGTTAAAATTGCAAAATATGAAGCCTCCTGTCTTGACATAAAATTCAGATTATTATAACCTTGGTGACTAAATAATCTTGATTTTATTAAAGACAGGAGGCGAGTATTTTCCCTCCCTTCCTCTCCCAGTACAGGTTTAAAAAAAAAAAAAAAAAAAAAAAGGGTTTCTGATAAAGATATTCAACTGTTATGTTTATTGTTTATATTTTATTCTTTGGATCTATGTTTAGAGAACAACTATTATTGTCACTTTATCTTCTTTTACAGTTTAATTCGGTGGATGGGATTTTCCTGATTTCTCTCAAGGCTTGAATAGGATCTTCAACGTTCCGATGTTTTTTCTTCCCAGGATGTTATTGATGTTCGTTCTTCTACAGTCTTCTTCTTTTAAACCAAAGAAAAGAGGAAGGACTTAGTTTGTTCAGGACTCTTTATTGTGATGCTGTGTCCTGATTGGTTATACACTGTTGCTGTGTGATTATTTTTTCTGCCTTTCACTTTCTTTGCTGTTATTTTTGGTGTCAGTAAAGAATAATGCAAAATACTCGCCTCCTGTCTTTAATAAAATCAAGATTATTTAGTCACCAAGGTTATAATAATCTGAATTTGCAACTAAAGGGTGTGATTTAAATATTTTTAAAACAAAATACTTATTTCAAAGACTGCCTTTTTGTTTGCTTATAAACAGTTTCAAGTATAACTTTCTCTATTACTCCATTTCATTGCAATGATTGGTCTATAGGAAAAAAAAACTATTTCTCCTTTTTTTAATGAGCATAGTTGGCTGTGCTGTAGGGGGCGTGGCTGTGCAGTAGGGACATGGCTGTGCAGTAGGGAGCGTGGTTGTGCTGTAGGGGGCGTGGCTGTGCAGTAGGGGGCGTGGCTGTGCAGTAGGGGGCGTGGCTGTGCAGCAGGGGCATGGTTGTGCAGTAGGGGGCGTGGCTGTGCTGTAAGGGGCATGGCTGGGCTGGTCTATATAAATTTCCAGGGCCGGTCTGATTTCCCAGTCCGGCCCTGCACATACTGTATATATAAAGGGAACATTATATGTCTGATAAATCCCTTTGTATCAAGAACAAGTGTAGGGTATATTTATACCATTGTGTGCATATATCATGTAATGCTGCTTTTGACTATATAATTATATGTAATGGTTTTTTCATGCAAATAAAAATGATTGGAATCCAGAACAGTATTTTGTGTTTTTTGTATAATTAAAAACACAATATCACAGAATAATTAGGAAAACATCATCAAAAACAGAAGTCAAATCTGACAGAGAAAGTTAAACGCTGATAATTTATATAGAGCAGCAATTTTACCTAACTTTCTAATTTATTTCTATTATCTAATTTACTTTGCTCTTTTGGTATCCTTTGTCAAAGAGTAAACCTCAGAGGCTGATAGATATTCCATTAAGGATGTGTATTTAGCACTCTGTGCAGCAGTGCTTGTAACTATATATAACATTGCTATAAATGTTGTTACAATCTCTGCTGTTTAAAGACACGTGCACACTCCTGAGTAAACCCAGGAGTACTCTTTAACAAAGGATTCCAAGAGAACTAAGCGCAATTGATAATATAAGTAAATTACAGCTAGATTACAATTTTTTGCGATAATGCGGTGCGATAATAACTTGCAAGTTATTGCACCGCACCTTTTTTTTTAATGCCGCTATTACATGTTCGTAAATAGCTTGCGTTAACTGGAACAATGGCAGTGTTAAGCTCCATTGCGTAACTTACCACACTCAATATTAGCGCTGCTTAAATCAGCAGTAAGATGGTTTTGTGTGCTCGTGCATGATTTCCCCATAGGAATCAATGGGGAGAGCCGGCTGAAAAAAAACTAAAACCTGCAAAAAAGCAGCGTTAAGGTCAATAACGCAGCCCTATTGATTCCTATGGGGAAACAAAAGTTATGTTACACCCAACACCCTAACATGAACCCCGAGTCTAAACACCCCTAATCTTACACTTATTAACCCCTAATCTGCCATCCCTAACATCGCCAACACCTACATTAAAATTATTAACCACTAATCTGCCGCCCCAACATTGCTGCCACTAGAATAAATTTATTAACCCCTAAACCTAAGTTGAACCCTAACACCCCCTAACTTAAATATAATTTAAATTAATCTAAATAAATATTACTATCATTACCTAAATAATTCCTATTTGAAACTAAATACCTGTAAAATAAACCCTAAGCTAGCTACAATATAACTAATGATTACATTGTATCTATCTTGGGGTTTATTTTTATTTTACAGGCAAGTTTGTATTTATTTTAACTATGTATAATAGTTAATAAATAGTTATTAACTATTTAATAACTACCTAGCTAAAATAAATACAAATTTACCTGTAAAATAAAACCTAACCTGTTCTACACTATCACCTAACCTTACACTACAATTAAAAAAATTACCTAAATTAAATTCAATAAGCTAAAGCACAAAACCCCCCACTAAGTAACAAAAAATAATAAACAAATTACAAGAATTTTAAACTAATTACACTTAAACCTATCAAAATAAAAAATCCCCCCCAAAATAAAAAAAGCCCCTAGCCTTTTGCGGGGCATTGCCCAAAATAAATCAGCTCTTTTACCTGTAAAAAAAAATTACAAATACCCCCTCAACATTAAAACCCACCACCCACACAACCAACCCTACTCTAAAACCCAACCAATAAACTCTTAAAAAAAAACTAACACTAACCCCCTAAGATCGTCTTACCGGGAGAAGGCAAAGCCGGGTAAAGTGGTCCTCCAGACGGGCAGAAGTCTTCATCCAGTTGGCATTTTCTATCTTCATCCATCCGAAGCAGAGCGGCTCTATCTTCAAGACATCCGGCGCGGAGCATCCTCTTCATCCGACGTCTTGTTTGTTGATTATTGCACTGGATGTGCATCTTCACTTGTGAGTATACAGCTGTACTCATTGTTTTTCCCCACCAAGGTGTTTAGAGGTCTCAGAGTTTTTTTACTTAGCCTTGACCAACAACCACCCACATTGCAAGATCTATCAATACTATTAAACACCATATTAAAATCACCAGGGACAATTAAGTTGGAATTAGCATGTTGTACTAATTTATTTTTAAGATGTCTCCAAAAGGGCTCATCCATATTATTGGGCCCATATACATTACAAAAGGTAAGTAACCTATTTTCAATGCTTATATTTAAAATAATAAATTGCTCCTTAGCATCCAATTCCTGATATGTAATTTGATATTCTATTCCCCGCCTAAACAGAATGGCCACAACATGCTTACGTGAGGTACACGGGATGGCAATGACTTCCCCTACCCAATGCATTCTAAGTTTATTGTGCTCAGCTTCAGAAAGGTGGCGCTCATGTAGGAAAGCTATATCAGCCCTACTCTTGTTAAGCTGGCACAAAACCTGTTTCCTTTTCATAGGGTTCGAGATACCACCTATATTCCAAGAAATAATCTTAAATTTAGTCATAAATAAGGTACGCAAAAGCAACTAAGTGCCAAGCTAATATCTATAAGAGGCGCCAATCATAAACTAGAAAATGTAAACGATAAGATTGTATATTCTAGCGTACAAACGTAAGTTCAAATACAATTCGTATGGGATGCAAAAATAATGGCAATAATATGGCATTAAACAAAATGATAAAATATAAAAAATAGACTAGCGCTGCGGAATCTGTTAGCGCTGCGGAATCTGTTGGCGCTCTACAAATAACCAATAATAATAATAATTGTCAGGTTAGGAAATGTCCAGAAGAAGACCCAAATGCTAGGGCAAACTTAAACAACACCCTTGCACTCTGAGTTTAATCCAGGACGTGACCCTACGTCAACCTCCAAAAAACAATGTACTCACGATATGGAGCAGGGTTAGCCTGTGTCCAAAGTAATTGAAGATAACAGCCAGATAGACTTCTGAATAAGGAACTGGTTTCAGGAAATGTCTTCCACAGAATCAGGAGAGCAGGAATAGTCCACTTATACTCAGACAGAAGAAGGGTAAAACAAGAAACAGTTAATAATGCAGGAGTAGGTAATTTGTTATCAGGCAGTTTGAGGGTTAACACTGTGTAGTCAGTCCTTGCAGAGTTTGCAACATGTTATCAGGCAGTTTGAGGGTTAACACAGAATATTCAGTACTTGCAGAGTCTGGCAACAGTATATCAGGTAGTTTGAAGGTTAACACAGATTAATCAGTACTTGCTGAGTTTGGCAGTAGGTTAAAATGCAGTTTGAGAGTTTCACAGAATGAACAGTACTTGCATTGTTTGGAAACAGGTAATCAGGAAGTTAACCCAGCATAGTCAGTCCTTGAAGAGATTGGCAACAGAAAATCAACAGTTAGAGAGTTTCCACAGCGAATTCCTCACAGAAGCCACAAAGAGGAACAAACAAACGGGCACTGAAGAAACAGGAAGCCCGGAATAAAAAGCCTGGTCGTGACATCAGGAAGGGGTGGCTCAGACTACCTGTCAATCAAGCACACAGAGAGGACTGCCAGCGGCCGAGCGTGACATGGATACAGAGATATATAATATATCTAAGTTTATATCAAACCTTAGATACTAAAAGTCATAGAGTAAAAGGATAAGGAATAGAGTCCCAAATGTAGAGTTTTATCCAATAACGGAGGACTTCCACAACTTCAGACAGCTCCTCTAATGTGTCACACCACAACACAGGATAAGAAGATCTAAAGAACAAAAGATAGAGGGCGCCACATGGTGCAGATCAGACTGATAAAACAGGCGATGAGAATATAAGTGATGTTAGTCCTACTCACGTGATGTAGAGCACAATTGTGCTATATAAACAGGCTGAAACCAAAAAGTCATCCGGCAGACTCTTGAACACACCCGGAGTGAGGGATATCCTCGTCCCATCAAAGGGAGTCCAGAGATAGTCCATTAAAACAACAGCAATGCATTTCTCAGTGACACATCATATCTGCTGGGGTCTCATCTTTTTTATATTAAATTAATTATTATGATGTATTATAATATTTGTTTGTTCTTATTTGTATCTAGTGGGTGTGTACTCATTCTGATTTTTTTATTGGATTCCATTAGGTATAAGTGTAGCAGCTGTGAATTTGTTTGTATAGCCTGAGGAAACAGTGCTGTGTCACTGAGAAACGCGTGGCTGTTGTTTTAATGTTTTTAATAAATTTTTAACCTATATATTCTTGTTGCTGCACTTCTTTCATTTGGGTCCCATCACTTTGACTGGTATTGGTCACACTGGAGTTTTGGTCACCACCTCTGACTGTGGCCTGATTTCCCCTGCACATCCCTGGACTATCTCTGGACTCCCTTTGGTTGGACGAGGATATCCCCCACTCCGGGTGCGTTCAAGAGTCTGCCGGACGACTTTTTGGTTTTGGCCTGTTTATATAGCACAATTGTGCTCTACATCACGTGAGTAGGAC
Organism: Bombina bombina; assembly: GCF_027579735.1. Classification (NCBI taxonomy): domain Eukaryota; kingdom Metazoa; phylum Chordata; class Amphibia; order Anura; family Bombinatoridae; genus Bombina; species Bombina bombina. The sequence continues at coordinate 59,303,929 of NC_069503.1, forward strand.
TAGCATCACCTATATTCTCATTGCCTGTTTTATCTGTCTGATCTGCACCATGTGGCGCCCTCTATCTTTTGTTCTTTAGATCTTCTTAAATTTAGTCATAATGCATTATTGACCCAAAATATCTGCCAAGATACAGAGATAAGTAAAAGATATATAAAAAGCGCTAAGACTTAAAACACTTACGCCTCTCTCTGTTAAACCCCTCCAGGTTAAAAAGTATACGAGATAAAAAAGTGTAAAATGAGAGAGGCACTAGTAAAAGCTATAAGTGTTACAACTAGGAGACAGGTTTGTAAAGTCAAAATGTTATAAGATAAAATCAATCACTTTTAGATTACTATAGAATGATTAACTAACTTTATATGTAAGTGGAGATCAGTACAATAAATGCTTATTCAATGTGCACACTATTCTAAAGATTCATTTAAAATAGTCAGATAAATATTTATCAAAAAAGGGAGATAATATGATTGGGGAATAAAATGCAATATCTAACTGGAGGATATAAGTTAATATTTAAAATCCTAATAAAAATCCTAATAAAAATATAATGGGAATAAAACTCGGATCCCGCTACATATGATTTTTAAATAGAAGGTAATTCAACAGTCTAAAGAGATATAAGATAAAGGATTCAAAGATATTTGGATACAGATAATAACGTATACTAATTATGCAAAAAATAATTGATACAATGTATTTATAAAAACAAACAATAGATACAATATACATAAAAAATAGATACAATATACATAAAAAATCCTAAAATGACTTCATAACGTTTTGAGAGAGCCCAAATGATCTCTATGAATAAATACCCTTGGAAAAAGTCTGATAGGAGTTCCAAAATAGATTTGTGGAATAAAGTCTATGTAGAAAACAAACAGCAATCTATCTGCATTGACCTTTGGCGGCAATGTTATTTTTGAAACAGTGACGTTATTAGGAATAACTCCTTTTCTTGTTTTTAATCGTTAGTGTGATAATGGTGGCCAGCCACTGTATTAATTCAGGTTAGTCCGTGTTAGGAAATGATTTTCAAATATCCTTTACGATACAAGACGATATAGTGTGACCAATTGAACCTTTGGAGAAAGAAAGAAAGATATCTTATATCTCTTTAGATGGTTGAATTACCTTCTATTTAAAAATCATATGTAGCAGGATCCTAGTTTTATTCCCATTATATTTTTATTAGGATTTTTTTTTTTTTTTCTATTTTATTTCTTTTATTGGTTTTCCAAACAAGTAATCAAAGGAAAAACAAAATTAGGTTTACATGACAAAATCAGTATGATACAAACATAATATTACTTTCAATTACATTGAGATTAGGTCCAGGGCAGTATTTTCATTCATATAGCCACATTAGTTACCGTTATAGACCAAGGTTACACAGATTATGACTCTTTTTCTATGAGTTGGAGCTTAAACGGGATTGACTTATGTATCAATATGCTGACACCATTACCTTTTTATGTGTATCTGGGCTGTGGAAGTGTTGTGGATACTGAGAAGAAAAAAACTAGGAATTCCCCCAGTTCTGAAATGAGTCTCCTGTAATACCTGGTTTCTCAACAGCCGGGCCGTGGCCCAGTACCGGGCCGTGATGGCCCTGCTGGTGGGCCCTGACCTGTCATGCCCCCACTGCACACTCTTACCCCACTGCACACAAGGGGCAGACTGAGACCAATCAAGGCCCCAGGAAAACTGTCTCACACTGACCCAAATGTATTCAAATGTATGCAAATGAACATGGTAGCCTCCCTGCCCTAACCCCAACAGGCCCATCACCCTCCAGAGCCAGGACCCCCAAAATTAAGGGCCAAAGAAAGGGCCCCCAACCTCCAGGGCCAGACCTCACACTCCATGGCCCTCACAGCGACAGACCCTCGGCAGGACCCCCACACTCCAGGGCCCCCACTAAACCCACACTGAACTGCTTAGTTACTGATATGGCAAATCCCTGATGCTTACTCTCTCTCTCTCTCTCTATATATATATATATATATATATATATATATATATATAAACTACCGGGCCCTGGACATGTCCAGCTAAAATTTACCGGGCCTTGAGGTCACTTTGGTTGAGAACCACTGCTGTAATAGGAGTATTCCCCCCCCCACACACACACACACAAAGATCCCGGATAGCCATATTTCTCTTATTAGGGCTATTAAATCCTCTCACATTTTGGGTGAGAATTTGTATAGATTGTGTATTAGGATTTGTCATCATATTTGCTGTGTTCTAGTTTTAGATACTTGTGATAATATAGCTGTGGTGTACTTTTTAAGGGATGGCCACTAACATGATCTACTATTTTCGCGCTGGTATGGAACCAATGGTAGTGTAGTTGTAAGTAGGCAAAACAAAATACAAACAATGCAATCATAGCACAACTGGTGCAAACATGAAAAACAGAAAGCAGTATTCTTTTTAAAGGGGGAACACAGACCCCTAACAGCATCATATTTTTATCTCAAGCTTTGTATGTGTGGTACACCTAGTATAATAAAACAGGTGGTACCAGCGGCTCTACCTCATTGTCTAGAATATGGAAACATATAAAAGGACATACAACATATATTGCATATAGGAAGATTTCAACATAACAAACATCATTGTAAACATCATTGTAATATAAACATACAACAACCAACAGAGCAAAAGCCGGCATCAGTTAAGCTTTTACCTTATACCACTTTTCTCGTGCTTGTGTCTTCTCTGTCAACTAATAAGAGTCCTCATCCCTGATTCCATTTGTTGAGCTCAGCCCGCCGTAGCCCCCCCCATCTTAAAATTCCGGGGTGAGCTAGGGCAGGTGAGTCCCACATGGCAGGGGCACAGCCAAATCAGGCAACGTCCACTAATGTGTAAACAATTATTAATAACTGTCTCAGAGGCAGAGAGATCACTTTCCCAGTGTAGCTGTGTGTCCAGAACCCTGGGCCTCAGTGTTAAAAGATTTTGCTGGGATCTTCTTTCACTCAACTCTCTGGGGAAGTGGTGGCGCAGATCTAGATTCCACCACTGTCGCTTCGCGGGTCTCACCTTGCGGTGATGGTGGTGTGATCTCCAAGTCTTTACAGACCCTTAATATGTCTTCTGTGGAGCTGCAGATTAGTCGTCTACCTTTCCATGGTATTTGTAGATTAAAAGGGTGGCCCCACCTATATGGGATGTTGCGCTGTCTCAACTTAGCGGTGAAGTGTTTAAATTCCCTTCTTTTCTGCAAAGTTCTGGGCGTCAAATCTTCATATAGTTGAATGGATTCAGATCTGAACTTGAGTGGGTATTTCTGCCTTGCCTTCTTCATTATCTCCTCTTTAATCTGGTAACTTGTAATTTTGACGATGAAATCCCTTGGGGGTTGATCACCCAGGGGTTCTGCCCATAGTGCTCTATGGAATCTATCCAGGGCTATGGTGGCTTCAGGATCAACTCCAATAATATGTGTAAAAAGGCCTTGCAAATAATCTTCCAGTTCTGTCGATGGTATGGTCTCTGGGATTCCCCTTATCCTAATGTTGCTACGGCGACTTCGATTTTCCAAATCATCCAATTTGTTCTCCATTTGAAGTATAAGGTCATCTTGCGTTGCAACTTTAGATCGAAGGAGAGTTATATTTGAGTAGATAAACAAAGAAAAAAATGGATAACCAGAGCACTCTTAGTATTTCAATTATTGAACAGTGAGGTAGTATGCAGTGGGTGTAAGGTAAAACTTAACATTTAATTGTATTAGTTAAAAAGGTAGTAATGACTACCAGTGTAGTGCATTAAAAGCTGTATTGTGGTACAGTAGAGCTGGTGAACCTAGGAGAGTATCCTTAAAGACGTAGCTGCAACAATGTAACCAAGTATAAAGTCTATAAGCATAGAAGGGAATGGGTCTGCTGCAAAAACACCATAAAATGCTCGCGGATTGCACTAAAACTAATCTACTAAAGAGGACAAGCCTCAACCAATTATGCTAAGCTGTGCAGTACTGGAGCGGTGTATATGGCAGCAGAAATTCCAAAATTCAATAACAGAATGGATACAAAGTAGAGCTGGCCAGATCTGAATTATCCTCCAATTTTTCTACCCTCTGACCCATATCTGAGAGGTCTTTTTTTAATCTCAGAGATCTCCTCCCTTATACACTGTTTCACTTGACAGATTAAAGTAGAAAAATCTTTTTTAGAAGGTAAGGAGTCCAAGAGGGCACTGGGTACTGAGATAACCGAGTCTGGACATTCTCCCTCTGACTCAGATGAGGCAGAAGATGCGTCAGTTCTAGCATCATGTGGGGCTGTCAGTTTTTTAGTTGATGTGTCTAAATGCTTAAATAATTATTCACAGAGGGATTTGCAGAGACTTGCTTTTTAGCTGCCTTTTCTGGCTTATTGCCTTTTTAGGAGACATGCTAGTTGTTGTATCAGAGGTAAATAGTCACTAGGTTATAGCAGGCTAAACAGCCTAAAGTGATGAAACAAAGTAAGAACAACGTCCAAAGGTCACTAAGACCCAAAGCTGCTAATAAAGGTTGTCTTTGTTGCTCTAAAGGTATATATTTTAGCCCTTGTAATATTTCTGGGGCTATAGCCCGGTATCAGTGTGACCGTGTGATTTCAGGATGGCTTGCTAAGTCACTCTAAGAAGCGTTATTATTTCTACATCTGGTGTTAGTCACAACAGGTGTAAAATTTATTTTTCCTGCAGCTCTGCCCTTGCGATTTGCTCTATCACTCATAGATTTGAAGCATGTCTTATAGACGCCATGTACTGCGTCTTGTATTCCAAAATGGCGGTTGTATCCATTTGTTGTTCAGCCCTGATATCCCACACAGGTTTACTGAACCCCCATCCCATCTCTCAAGTGACCGGGTCTACAGATCTCACCTTGATGGAGGTCCCTGATACTTCTGGGGTAGCTGGGTTTGAAGCGGACACATCCGGTATTCAGTTGCAGGCCCCAAGCATATCTTGTAAGTATGTCGCAGGTCCGGTGTGGGAAAGAGCTGCTCCACAATTGTTTAACCCCCATCCAGCATGACCGCAGGCTAAGGGTGTGAGGCCAGATGTAATGAGGCAGCGTTACATGCAAGTTAAGGTTAGCTGTACACACATTTGACTTATCTTTGCCCTTTAGGGAGACCGGAGCTCACAAATGTGCAGCCATCTCCATTGAGCGCTGTCTCCGGCCCCCGGGATAGGACCTTTTATTAGGATTTTTATTAGGATTTTAAATATTAACTTATATCCTCCAGTTAGATATTGCATTTTATTCCCCAATCATATTATCTCCCTTTTTTGATAAATATTTATCTGACTATTTTAAATGAATCTTTAGAATAGTGTGCACATTGAATAAGCATTTATTGTACTGATCTCCACTTACATATAAAGTTAGTTAATCATTCTATAGTAATCTAAAAGTGATTGATTTTATCTTATAACATTTTGACTATACAAACCTGTCTCCTAGTTGTAAAACTTATAGCTTTTACTAGCGCCTCTCTCATTTTACACTTTTTTTATCCGCCAAGATACAGCAGAGAGAGAGGGGAGGAGGGAAGGGGAGAAAAAAAAAGTGGTGGGGGCAAACCCCCCAAATCACACCCTTCAGACCACAAACTGCAGGAAAATATAAGAGCAAAAAAGGAATAGAAAAAACAACCAATAACATACATAGTGTTTGCCATATCTATATATACATAAAATACTCAATAAATTTTAAATTACTGGTATGGGAAAGAGGCATATTCAATTCCTTGTCAGAATTGTGATTATCAATACATTTTATAGCCTCCTGGGGATTTCCTAAAGTGATTATTTCATTCTCAAGAAAAACATTAATTTTAGCTGGTTAAATAAGTCTTGCCGAGAGTCCTAAGTTAATCATTGTGGTACAGTATGGGGCCAATTTTTTACGCTTTGCCGCTGTCTATTCTGAAAAATCTTGAAACGGCAGTAATTTATAATGGTCAACTTCAACTTTTTACATTTTCCTATATGCTCTCAAAATATTCACTTTATCCTGAAACTTTAAGTATTTGATCATAATAGGTCTATTTTGGGTACTGTTCTCAGGTCACTACCTGTCCCATTGACCCTATCCCCTCACAGCTACTCCCCTCCCACTCTGCTACCCTTACCCCTACACTAACACACATTTTTCAACCTCTCCCTCAGCACCGGTATATTTCCCTCATCGCTGAAACATGCACTGGCACACCTATCCTCAAAAAAAACTTCCCTTGATCCCACCTCCCCATCCAACTACTGCCCTATTTCCCTCCTCCCTCTTTATTATTATTATTATTATTATTATTATTATTATCAGGTATTTGTAGAGCGCCAACAGATTCCGCAGTGCTGTAAACATAGTCGGTGTACAGGATAGCTTTTGTAGGGGTCAAGTGGGTAGAGGGCCCTGCCGAGAGTATCACTGTTGTAGTCGGCTCTTATGAAGCGATCTGTAAACAGCTGGGCTCATAGGCTTACAATCTAAGGGGTTCAATGGGAAAGCAATGGCGTTAGGAAAGGTTAGTGTTGGTTGTATGCATCCCTGAATAGTAAAGTTTTTAAGGAGTGCTTGAAGCTGTTAAAACTAGGGGAGAGTTTTATGGAGCGAGGCAGGGAATTCCACAAGATGGGGGCCAGTCTGGAGAAGTCTTGTAAACGTGAATGTGAGGAAGTAACAAGAGAGGAGGAGATCCTGAGCTGATCGAAGGGGACGGGAGGGAGAGTATCTAGAGACAAGTTCTGAGATGTAGGGGGGAGCAGTGCAGTTGAGAGCTTTATATGTCAGGGTGAGGATTTTATGTTTAATCCTAGAGGCAAGAGGAAGCCAGTGAAGGGAATGGCAGAGAGGTGCAGCAGATGAAGAGCAACGAGTAAGGAAGATGAGTCTGGCAGAGGCATTCATAATGGATTGTAAAGGAGCTTTGCGGCAGCTAGGTAGACCAGAGAGGACGGAATTGCAGTAGTCGAGGCGGGAAAGGATGAGAGAGTGGATTAGAATCGTGGTTGTATCTTGTGTAAGGAAATGTATGACAAAGCATACCAGCGAAACGTACGTCGGAACTGAACTGTTCTATATTGAGTTTTATTGCGTCTCTACACTAGCCAGGACACCTGGGGGCTTAGCGCTATTGTCTTGCTACTAAAAAGGTTTTGGTTTCAGCGGTCACACTCCTGCTGATCCATTTACCTCTTTGCAAGTTTGGCGATTTGAAGCATTTGTTACAGCATATCTGCTTTTGTACCCTTACATTGTGGTGTTATCAAGGCTTATGTGACGCTTTTATATATTTTAAAATAAATTTGTATCCAAGTTTTGCCTAGTGTACTGTTTTCCCATCAGTATAAAGTGGGAGTGCGCATATCCTTGAGCTTAGTGGAAAGCTCCAACAAATGTGAGTAGTCATTTGTTACAAAACAACTACTTCCTCAAAGTGCCATTACAGATTCACACTATGTTGCAATTTTCTGTTTCCTTTTTTATGGGATCTCACTGAGGAATGCTAACAAGCTGAAAAACTCATCCAGAGGACACAGACATATCCTTGATTCAGAACTTTATTTGGTTTTCCTTTTATGATTTTTGTTATCACATTTATTTCACATTTTTTTCTTTGTGATATTCGGTATATTTATTGTAATTTTAGCAATGTTTTTAAGGTGGAAGCGGCAGGCTTTAGCCAAGGACTGGATGTGAGGAGTGAATGAAAGATCTGAGTCAAGTGTGACCCCAAGACATCGGGCGAGCGGGGTAGGGGTAATGGTGGAATTATCAACAGTTATAGAAATTTTGGGGGTGGAGACATTGGAAGAAGGGGGAAAAATAAGGAGTTCAGTTTTGGAGAGATTTAGCTTAAGGTAGTGAGAGGACATCCAAGATGAGATGTGAGAAAGACAGTTAGTGACACGGGTTAGTAAGGAAGGAGGTAGGTCTGGTGCAGAGAGGTAGATTTGGGTGTCATCAGCATACAAATGGTATTGAAACCCATGGGACTTTATTAAGGAACCTAGTGATGACGTGTAGATTGAGAGGAGAAGGGGACCAAGGACAGAGCCTTGAGGTACCCCAACAGAAAGTGGTAACGGGGCAGAGGATGCTCCGGAGAAGGCTACACTAAATGTACGGTTAGTCAGATAGGAAGAGAACCACGAGAGAGCTGTGTCACAGATGCCAAAGGATTGGAGGGTTTGGAGCAGAAGAGGGTGGTCAACAGTGTCAAAGGCTGCAGACAGGTCAAGGAGGATAAGCAGAGAGAAGTGGCCTTTGGATTTTGCTACAAGTAGGTCATTGGTAACCTTGACAATTGCTGTCTCTGTAGAATGATGGGAACGAAATCCAGATTGCAGTGGGTCAAGAAGAGAGTTTAGTGTAAGGAAATGTGATAGACGTGCGTAAACTAGCTTTTCGAGGAACTTTGAGGCAAGAGGGAGTAGGGAAATAGGGCGGTAATTTGAAGGGGAGGTTGGATCAAGGGAAGGTTTTTTGAGGATAAGTGTAACCAGTGCATGTTTTAGAGATGAGGGAAATATACCAGCGCTGAGGGAGAGGTTGAAAATGTGTGTGAGTATGGGGGTGAGGGTAGAAGAGAGGGAGGGGAGTAGCTGTGAGGGGATGGGGTCGAGGGGACAGGTAGTGAGGTGGGAGGACAGTATAAGGGCAGAAACTTCATCCTCATTAACAGGGGCAAAAGAGCTGCATTTTTGGATATTTGGGTTTTGGGTGATCGTGAGCTTTTGAGGGGGTGGGAGATTGGAAGTATGTTGAGAGCTGATTTCACTTCTGATGGAGTCAATTTTGTTGTTGAAGTGGCTTGCAAAATCTTGAGCTGAGAGAGAGGTTGTGTTAGGAGGTGGGGGTGGGCGGAGAAGAAAAAAAAACTTCCCTTGATCCCACCTCCCCATCCAACTACTGCCCTATTTCCCTCCTCCCTCTTGCCTCAAAGCTTCTAGAAAAACTTGTATATGCATGCCTATCCCATTTCCTTACATTAAACTCCCTTCTTGACCCACTGCAATCTGGATTTCATCCCCATCACTCCACATAGACAGCAATAGTTAAGGTTACCAACAACCAACATACAGCAAAATCAAAAGACCACTTCTCTCGGCTTATCCTCCTTGATCTGTCTGCAGCTTTTGACACTGTTGACCACCCTCTTTTGCTCCAAACCCTCCAATCCTTCGGTATCTGTGACACAGCCCTTTCGTGGCTCTCTTCCTACCTGTCAAACTGTACCTTTAGTGTAGCCTTCTCTGGGATCTCCTCTGCCCCATCACCACTTTCTGTCAGAGTACCGCAAGGCTCTTCCTCGGTCCCCTTCTCTTCTCAATCTACACGTCATCACTAGGTTCCCTAATAAAGTCCCACAGTTTCCAATATCATTTGTATGCTGACGACACCCAAATCTACTTCTCTGTGCCAGACCTATCTCCTTCCTTGCTAACCTGTGTCACTAACTGTCTTTCTTACATCTCTTGCTGGATGTCCTCTCACTACCTCAAGTTAAATCTCTCCAAAACTGAGCTCCTCATTTTCCCCCCTTCTTCCAAAATCTCCACCCCAATCTCTCTATAATTGTCGACAACTCCATAATTACCCCTAATCCGCATGCCCGATGTCTCTGGCTCACATTTGACTCAGATCTTTCTTTTACTCCTCACATTCAGTCCTTGGCCTAAAGCCTGCCGCTTCCACCTTAAAAACATCTCTAAAATTAGACACTTCCTTACACAAGACACAACTAAGATTTTAATCCACTCTCTCATTCTTTCCCACCTTGATTACTGCAACTCTGTCCTCTCTGGTCTCCCTTCCTGCCACCTAGCTCCTTTACAATCCATAATGAATGCCTCTGCCAGACTCATCTTCTTTACATGTCACTCTTCATCTGCTGCACCTCTCTGCCAATCCCTTCACTGGCTTCCTCTTGCCTCTAGGATCAAACATAAAATTCTCACTCTGACATACAGAGCCCTCAACTGCACTGCTACACCCTATATCTCAGATCTCAGTTTAGTAAAAAGGTAAGTATAGTGCTACATACTTAGTCTATTATTTAAATCAAGAGAAAGAGAACCAATGGTACTACTATGTAGTTATTAGGAGGACTTCTGCCAATGCAATGAATACCCTAGTGAAATGACAGTGGGTTCATGGGGTGGTGCTGTGTATATAGACAACTTGTGGAGGAAGAAAGAGAAAAAATTAATTATCTCTGAAAGTATACACGGTTAGCACTCCAGAGTCCATTGTCCAATAGACTACAATATTATATAGTGTTACGCTATCTTGCTTCAGGTCGTGTTTTTATTTTATTAGTTTGTTTTTAGTTATATTTAATTAAAAGTTATATTTTAACTGGTTTTGGTATCCTCAATCCATTTGGGAGACTATTAGGTTACTTTGGGTTACTATAGGCGGACTCTGGAGTGCTAACCGTGTATACTTTCAGAGATAATTAAGTAGTCTATTATTTGTTAGAGAGCTCAGAATACTTTAAGAAATCCAACAAAGAACTTACTCGGCAAGTTAACAGGTTCCCCCCCCCCCAAAAAAAAAGGGAAAAAAGAGAAGAAAGAGAGGAAAACAAGTTATCACATAATTTTCAACTCAGTATAGTATACACAAATATATATAAACAGTATATGTCAATCAGCTGATTTCAAATATTGGCAGGCTCTAGGATACTGAAGGCAATTGTGTAGAGGTCTTACTAATTCCAACCCAAAGTAACAGCCTTAGAGGGCAGCCCCTATAAGCAACCTGTAGAGCAGTATAAAATGAAACGCCTAACGACAACTTGTTAAGTTCCAACTGTAGGTTACTCGAGAGTTCAGGGGTTATATACCAGAAGGCTCATGGTACCTATAAAAAAGCCCAGCAGCAGAACCCTCTAATAGTGCACAACAAAATACCCTGCACACTCAAAAAGAAAAAACCTCAAGTGGGTGAGGCAAAGCTTGATAGGTATTAAGGCTTGGACCCTATGAGAGACTCTTGATAAAGTGTCACAGTCCCCTTGTGTCCTCTTGCAAATCTCCCCCTTTTTTTCTCTTTCCCTTCCCTCCCCTTTTCCTTTTCTTTCTCCCTTTCTCTTTCCTTCTTCCATTTTTTCCTCTTTCTCCTTCCTCTACTTTTTCTTTCTTTAAGAAAGCAACACGTATCAACACCAGCTTATATTCTTATGCATAAAGAGTACACATAGTAACACAAATCCAAATGCAAAGGCAAGAAGATAAGACGTGGCCTCAGAGTTTGTGAAAATTTCAAGTATAGGACAACCAATTTACCGAATGGCCAATGATACTTCTAAAAAGGTCCATCAACAGAGTCATCTAGGAGCACACATCAGAGTGCCCTGCACACACAAAAAACTCTCAGGCAGATAGGGCAAAGCTTGGTAGGGAGTAGGTTTAAACTCTATGAGAAAATCACACTCCCCTTGTACCCTCTTGGAAATCTCCCCCTCTTTATTTTCCTGTTTCTTATTTCTTTTAACAAATCAACAAATCCCAGCACTGGCTTACATACAAAAAGAGCATATAGTAATACAGTTCCAAGTGGAGGGGCAAGACAGATAAGACATAGCCTCAGAGTTTTGTGAGACTTCCAGATTAGGGTAATCAATATAGCTTAAACAAAGCTGTTCCTGTTTCCCTCTTACCTTCACCCTGCATCAGACCGACAGGGGCTTATGCTTACTGAGCTTGGAAGTGGCTTGCTTCTTTCCCTCCAAGGAACGATGAAAGCCAAACTATTAGTGCGCAGTTCCAGCACCCTGCTCCCGACCGGAGATTCTATGTGCCGTTCTCATATCCAATTAGTTAAGTTTCACGCCCAGGACCACACAATCCCAAGCTGCAAGCAGCCGCTGTTACTCCAGTGGCTTACAGGATTCTAGCCCCAATATGGTTTCAAGCCGCGGTCGAGGCACTCTGACCTCTAGCCATGTAGGCTACTTCCACACACCCACGCATGTCAATGATAGGCGTCTAGGATAACTCGACCGTAGCAGGTACTCCTTGGCCAAGGAAAAATGGTGTGTCTGCATGGATGTGTACAGTATGCTTTGGGGAGCGCACAACCATACTGTGCTCGAGTCTCCTCCTACCGGAAGTCCGACTCCTGTGCTGGTGTTACTAATATATATTGTGTATCTGTTATGTGCTGGTGTTAATAATATATATAGTGTAGCTCTTATGTACTAGTGTTAATAATATACATTGTGTAACTGTTATGTGCTAGTGTTAAAAATATATTGTGTAACTGTTATGTACTAGTGTTAATAATATATATTGTGTAGCTGTTATGTACTAGTGTTAATAATATATATTGTATAGTTGTTATGTGCTGGTGATAATAACATATATTGTGTAGCTGTTATGTGCTAGTTTTAATAATATATATTGTGTAGCTGTTCTGTGCTAGTGTTAATAATATATATTGTGTAGCTGTTATGTACTAGTGTTAATAATATATATTGTGTAGCTGTTATGTACTAGTGTTAATAATATATATTGTGTAACTGTTATGTACTAGTGTTAATAATATATATTGTGTAGCTGTTATGTGCTAGTGTTAATAATATATATTGTGTAGCTGTTATGTGCTAGTGTTAATAATATATATTGTGTAGCTGTTATGTGCTAGTGTTAATAATATATATAATGTAGCTATTATTTGCTATTGTTAATAATATATATATTGTATAGCTGTTATGTGCTGGTGTTAATAATATATATTGTGTAATTGTTATGTGCTAGTATTAATAATATTTATTTTGTGTAGCTGTTATGTGCCAGTGTTAATAATTTACTGTATATAAAGCAACTGTTATGTACTTGTGTTAGTAATATATATTGTGTAGCTGTTATGTGCTAGTGTTAATAATATACATTGTGTAACTGTTATGTGCTAGTGTTAATAATATATATTGTGTAACTGTTATGTGCTAGTGTTAATAATATATAGTGTGTAGCTGTTATGTGCTAGTGTTAATAATATATATTGTATAGCTGTTATGTGCTGGTGTTAGTAATATATATTGTGTAGCTGTTATGTGCTAGTGTTAATAATATACATTGTGTAACTGTTATGTGCTAGTGTTAATAATATATATTGTATAACTGTTATGTGCTAGTGTTAATAATATATAGTGTGTAGCTGTTATGTGCTAGTGTTAATAATATATATTGTATAGCTGTTATGTGCTAGTGATAATAATATATAGTGTATAACTGTTATGTGCTAGTGTTAATAATATATATTGTGTAACTGTTATATGCTAGTGTTAATAATATATATTTTATAGCTGTTATGTGCTAGTGATAATAATATATATTGTGTAGCTGTTATGTGCTAGTGATAATAATATATATTGTGTAGCTTGAAACATTGGGATAAGGGAGCTGTTAAAAATTAAATTTGAATATGTGTATAGTTTATAACAGAGGTGCAGACCCTATAATGCTATAATAAAAAAATATATATAGAAAGAAAATAAGGATAAGTAGTCCTTATAAAAAGATAGGGAATTCAGCACTCTCCACTACACATAAAGAAAATGATATATATCAGTATAAGTAAAAAATCCTAAATATATAAATATGAGCTGAGTGTGGGGCCTGGTGGATACAGAGAATAGAAACTTGACAACCAGTATGCATTCAAAGCACCAATAGTTTTATTATTTACAAAAAGCAAAAAATAATGGAAACTTTCAGGAATAAGAAAATAAAGTTAAAATTAAACATAAGAGCTTAATGTCTAAGAGAGACGTCTCATGGGAAAATTTGTCATGAATGTAAACATGACTTATAAAGTGGCTTAATATAATAGTTAACCTGCAACACCTCTATCAGAGGACAACCCCAAAATTATTGGTTATATGAGGGTAATGTTGTCATAATAATATCCTGAGGATCTATGCACTTCACATGAACATAAAGCCAATATTGGAAGTAAAACCACAAGTAAGTAGTGATGCGAAAAGTGACATATAAGAAAATAATTGTAGAATGAAGAAGTCCCTGTCAGTCAAAGGGATGAAACGCGCGTAGGCAGTTGAAGCAGCTGATCTCTCTGAGCCGCCTACCTGTGGGATTTGTCTTTACTTCTGGAAACCAATGATTGCTTAAAGTGACTTATTACTTATTTCCAACTTCAACACTAACCGCATTGCAACAGCCCATCAAGGATCCAGCATTTGACCATATTGAAAAGACTGAGTGCACAAAACAATTTGTATTTCATACAGGCAGTGGAAACTTACACCTTTTTTCCTCCTGCAAAATAAGTGGATGCCTGGTTTGAGCTCTTCATAGCTGGTCTGGAATGACTAATTATCAGCTCTCTTTTTCTCATGCTGTTCATTTATAACAAATTGTATCATATTTTTTAAACCTGCAGTGTAAATACTGTGACAGAAAGCAAGGCCTGGTTATAAATGGAAGATATTTAAGACCAAGCATTGTACATGCTATTTCTCCTTTCAGTTAAAACCCCAGGGAGAAAGTGTGTATTTGATTATGCAGTTTATAAACTGTGTTCTGGGTCCCTGGGGTTTGGGATAATTGGAGAGAGGGTGGGCCATTATCCCAGACAGCTGTGAAGCTGTCCAGCAGCTAATCACAGGTGTGGCTAATTAGAAGTTGTGAGGGTTTAAATAGCAGCCTCACTTAGGCCTTGAGAGAGAGTTACACAGCTACAGAAGCTGGTGTGTGTGTTTGTTACACTGTGTAAAAGACTTTTGTTCCTGTGAACTTAAAAGGACATTATTTTTACAAAGCACTTGTGGAATGCTGTGAATTGCTGGGACACATTTTAAAGCACTTAACTTTGCTGCAGAGGAAGGATTTCCCTCTTTTGAAAATGAACTGCCTGTTTGTTATTGCTGTGGAAAATAAAGCCTTTTAAACTACAGTGGATTGTCCTGTGCTGCATTTGTGCCCTAGAAGACCGTGGTTAAAAGTGTTTCCTGTTACACTTGGTGGAGAATCCGGGTAACCACGTTGTATGTCTGTGGGCATAATAATCTGCAAGCAACATGGAGGAAGTCATTAAAGCTTTGATCCATTCTAATGCTATACAGCAGGAGACTAACAGAAAAGCTGCTGAAAATAGTGCAGCACTGCAACAGTTGGTCTTGGCCCAGTCAGCGAGTGCTATGCTGCTGGCTAAATCACAGAAGGAGAACACTGAATTGTTGATTCAACAGATGGCTGCTGTGCAAGCTGAGACATTCAGGAAGACCCGGGAGGAGCAGCAAAGTGCTACACAGACTCTGCAACGAGAGGTTCAAGCCATATCAGAAAGACTGAACTCTGAATATGTTGGTGGCAGCCAAGGTTCCAGAGTAATAAGGGCTAGTCATTATCTTCAAAAAATGACAGCAGCTGATGATGTTGAGGCATATCTTTTGGCATTTGAACGCACAGCAGAAAGAGAAAAATGGCCGACAGTTGAGTGGGCGAGTATTCTTGCGCCATTTCTTAGTGGTGAACCTCAGAAGGCCTACTTTGATTTAGAGCCAGCACAAGCCAGTGACTATGAGAAATTGAAAGCAGAAATCCTTGCACGCCTGGGGGTGACTTCGGCAGTCTGTGCACAAAGATTCCATTCCTGGATGTTTTCATCTCATAATGCTGCAAGATCCCAGATGTTCGACCTTATACACCTTGCCAGGAAGTGGCTGCAACCAGAGGTTAATTCGGCTACCAAAATAGTGGAACTACTGGTGATGGACCGGTTTCAGCGTGGATTACCTGCTTCCCTGCGGCGGTGGGTTAATCAAGGTGATCCTCAAACAGCGGATCAGTTGATTGTATTGGTTGAAAGATTTATAGATTCAGGAGAAGTTTTGCAACAATCTTCAATGGATCAGCCCCACATTCCCAAGTCCCAGAGCTCTACAAGAACTGGTAAGACTGTTCAGGGGATAAAGGGGATAAGAGAGCAGCAGGTGTATAGGCAAAACACCAGAGACATTTCCCCAGGAATTAAGGAAACATTTAAATATAACCAACCTGTAAGATGTTTTAAATGTAATGAGGTTGGGCATATTGCTAGAGACTGTGATAAAGATGAATTTATGGACTGTAATGTTGCACATTCACTATTGTCTAATAGCAACAGCTCTGTTAATAATGATTCCCATTGGTGTACTGTGACGGTTAATGGTAAAGTGTCTAGGGCTTTGCTTGATTCAGGAAGTATGGTCACACTAGTGGCTAAATCTTTAGTACCAGATGCAGTATTAGATTATGGGGAAAAAATGGGAATTATCTGTGTTCATGGAGATAAACGGGAATATCCTACAGCTGAGGTGGAGATTGAGACTCAGTGTGGTAAATTAAAATATTGTGTTGGTGTAGTACCAAATTTAGCCCATGAGGTGGTGATAGGGAGAGATTTTCCAAAATTTCTGGAGTTATCGGAATCTCCAGAAATATGTCAAACTTCTGATATTTATGTATTTCCTTTCTCTGAAACTGATTTTGAAGGGGGTTCCATTGAAAAGGAGAAAAATAAGATTTATTGCCCTATGCCTGTATTAGTAGGTGATCCACCTTCTCAGAGTAATGAAGTACCAAGTACTAGCTCGGAAAATATTGATGATTTGATAGATCTGGTTGGTGGCCCTGGTAATTTTAAAAAAGCCCAATGGGAGGATCCAACATTGGTAGAGGCAAGAAATAATATCAGGGTTATAAATGATGTTGTGACACAGCCAGAAAATGTATTACCCTATCCTTATTTTGAAGCAGTTAATGATTTGGTATATCGTGTAGAGAAGAAAGGAACAGACATTGTTAAACAACTTTTGGTGCCCCAGACTTTTAGGAACACTGTATTAAATCTTGCACATAACCACATTCTAGGGGGGCATTTGGGAGTTGAGAAAACCAAAGAGAGAGTTCTTAGAAGGTTTTATTGGCCAGGGATATTTGTAGCCATCAAGGATTATTGTGCTTCATGCCCTAAGTGTCAACTTACAGCTCCTGCTAAAGATTTTCGTAACCCTTTAGTGCCCTTGCCTATAATTGATGTGCCTTTTGAAAGAATTGCTATGGACTTGGTGGGTCCGCTGGTTAAATCTGCTAGAGGACATCAGTATATACTGGTAATCCTTGATTATGCTACACGCTATCCTGAGGCAGTTCCCCTTCGTAACAGCTCTGCAAAGTCCATAGCAAAAGAACTCATGCTAATGTTTAGCAGGGTCGGGATACCTAAGGAAATTTTGACAGACCAAGGAACTCCATTTATGTCCAGGGTTACAAAAGAATTGTGCAAGTTGTTTGGCATAAAACAACTAAGGACCTCAGTATATCACCCTCAGACTGATGGTTTAGTAGAAAGGTTTAACAAAACTCTCAAAAGTATGCTAAGAAAGGTAATTGACAAAGATGGGAGAAATTGGGACCTTCTGTTTCCCTATTTAATGTTCTCTATCAGGGAGGTTCCCCAGGCTTCTACAGGTTTTTCCCCATTTGAACTGTTATATGGGCGGCATCCCAGGGGATTACTAGATATAGTTAAAGAGACTTGGGAGCAAGAGACAACACCTTATCGAAGTATTATTGAACATATTTCCCAAATGCAGGATCGTATGGAAGCTGTCATGCCCATTGTAAGGGAACATATGGGAAAAGCACAGGAAGCACAAAAGTACAGCTACAACCATAATGCTAGAGCCATGGTGTTTAAACCTAGGGATAGGGTGTTAGTTCTGGTCCCTACAGTTGAAAATAAATTCTTGGCTACTTGGCAGGGCCCATATGAGATAATTGAGAAAGTGGGTGATGTTAATTACAAAGTAAGTCAGCCAGGGAGAAGGAAACCTGAGCAAATATATCATATAAATCTGTTAAAACCTTGGAAAGATAGGGAAGTTTTAGTTGCCTTAAAACCTACAGAATTCCCTGTCACTGAACCAGAGGTAAATATATCGGAAACCCTATCTGTACATCAGAAGCGAGAGGTCAAGGATTTTATTAGAATAAACAAAGAGGTATTTTCTGTGGTACCGGGAAAAACTAATGTTATTAAGCATGACATAATAACAGAACCAGGGAAGAAGGTCTGCCTTAAACCCTATAGGGTCCCTGAGGCTCGTAGAAAGGCTATTAAACTGGAGGTAGAAAAAATGTTAAAGCTTGGGGTAATTGAGGAATCACAAAGTGAGTGGAACAGTCCAATCGTGCTTGTTCCAAAGCCGGATGGTTCATTAAGGTTCTGTAATGACTTTCGTAAGCTTAATTGTGTTTCCAAATTTGACACCTACCCAATGCCTAGAGTAGATGAGTTAATAGAAAGGCTAGGAAAAGCACGTTATCTCACTACAATTGATTTAACAAAAGGGTATTGGCAGGTGCCTCTCACTAGTCAAGCAAAGGAAAAGACAGCTTTTTCAACCCCAGAGGGCTTATTTCAGTATACGGTGTTGCCATTTGGTTTACATGGGGCCCCGGCAACATTCCAGAGGATGATGGATAGAATTCTGAAACCCCATGTTCGTTATGCGGCAGCATATTTGGATGATGTTATAATTTATAGTACAGATTGGGAATCCCATCTTCCAAAAGTTCAAGCAGTACTTGATGCAATACGGTCCGCTGGGTTAACTGCCAATCCTGCAAAATGTACTGTTGGTTTACAGGAAGCTAAGTACTTGGGTTATACTATTGGTAGAGGATTAGTTAAACCTCAGACAACAAAAGTAGAGGCCATACAGAACTGGCCACAGCCTCTAACTAAAAAACAAGTAAGAGCATTTATTGGGATAACTAGTTATTATAGAAGGTTTATCCCGAATTTCGCTACAATTGCGGCACCCTTGACAGATCTCACAAAAGCAAGGGCCCCAATTATGATAAAATGGTCCCCAGAAGCAGAACAAGCTTTTAAGCATTTGAAAGATGCCCTTTGTGCCCATCCAGTTTTGGTAACCCCCAATTTCGCTAAAGATTTTATTGTACAGACAGATGCCTCTGATGTTGGCTTAGGAGCAGTTCTCTCGCAGGAGTGTCAGGGAGAAGAGCATCCTGTCCTTTTCCTAAGCAGAAAACTTATTTCACAGGAAAAGAACTATTCTATAGTGGAGAAAGAATACCTTGCTATTAAGTGGGCTTTAGAGACCCTTAGGTACTATCTGTTGGGAAGAAAATTTAAATTAATAACAGATCATGCTCATCTCACATGGATGAGTCAGAATAAGGAAACAAATTCAAGGGTTACTAGGTAGTTTCTTAGCTTGCAACCCTTCAATTTTACTGTTGAGCACAGGGCTGGTCTTTTGCAGGGCAATGCTGATGGTTTGTCTCGGGTACATTCATTGATGTCCATGGTCGCTCAACCCACTGGGTGTGAGCTGGGGGGGAGGATATGTGACAGAAAGCAAGGCCTGGTTATAAATGGAAGATATTTAAGACCAAGCATTGTACATGCTATTTCTCCTTTCAGTTAAAACCCCAGGGAGAAAGTGTGTATTTAATTATGCAGTTTATAAACTGTGTTCTGGGTCCCTGGGGTTTGGGATAATTGGAGAGAGGGTGGGCCATTATCCCAGACAGCTGTGAAGCTGTCCAGCAGCTAATCACAGGTGTGGCTAATTAGAAGTTGTGAGGGTTTAAATAGCAGCCTCACTTAGGCCTTGAGAGAGAGTTACACAGCTACAGAAGCTGGTGTGTGTGTTTGTTACACTGTGTAAAAGACTTTTGTTCCTGTAAACTTAAAAGGACATTATTTTTACAAAGCACTTGTGGAATGCTGTGAATTGCTGGGACACATTTAAAAGCACTTAACTTTGCTGCAGAGGAAGTATTTCCCTCTTTTGAAAATGAACTGCCTGTTTGTTATTGCTGTGGAAAATAAAGCCTTTTAAACTACAGTGGATTGTCCTGTGCTGCATTTGTGCCCTAGAAGACCGTGGTTAAAAGTGTTTCCTGTTACAATACCTATTTCTAAACACATAGATCCTATGTTTATATCATGACAGTGTTAACCCTTTGTCAAGGTATATGTGAGGTTAATAAATATATATTTTAATCATATATTTCAAGATTAATAAATCTGTACTTTTGATCAGATATTTCACTGATCAGTAGAAAAATAACTCATTGCATTCAGAAGAACTGACTTCAAACAGGTTTAATTCTCCCCCACTTCTTCAATTACACAGGAAACTAATAAAAAATTTCTTTAAAAGAGAAATTCCTAGCTAAAGTGGGAACAATAAAACATTTGCTTCTTAATTAGGAAGCGCAAATTTCATAGCACTCTGTACCCCATGTGGTGTATGGAGTCGAGATGTCTGAAATACCCCCTTGGAACTGATCAAAATCATAGGGAAACAGCTTTTATGCACATAGGTGTTAGTTATCCCTAAACATCAAATACACGTCTGCACTGATAGCTAAACAGAAAATATGTTGTATTAAGACTTTTACAACTACTCGTGGATTGACCCCATGTGGGGCAGTGAAGGCCTTGGGAAACAAAAGACAAATGCTAAGGTGTGACCCTGAGAACCTACTGAACAGACAGCAAATAATCATTTATTTTTTTCTTTCTATTTGAATGCATGCCTCAGAATGTATTAAATATAGAAATTTGGGAAATTATCTAATTCTCTATTATTACATGGATATTTGCTAAGCTTGGGAGGTAACGGTTTTAGTCAGTCAAAAATGTTTAATAACCTCTGTAGTGTTTATATTTTTCAGACATATAATCTCAGATCTGCATGAAGAAGGTTCATACATCCTGGGCTTATTAGAAACATAAAATATGGCATATTCTTGTTGGAATACAGTACAATACTGAATTAAATACATTTTACAAAGGGAACAATGCATAATCTGCTGGATTTTATATCATCTCAGATCTACATAGAAATGAATGTGCATATATATATATATATATATATATATATATATATATATATATATATATATGTTTTGAAAACATAAAAGATCTTACTTAGCCTCTGTGTTTTTAAGAATATAAATAAATACTTGTGGACCTGGAAAGAAATAATTAATGACACTTATTACTTTATTTCAGATGGAATGCCTGCGTGAGATGAAATAAGTCATATCATATGAATGTGCAATAAATGTTTATAAAGTTTTAAATACATATTTTAAAAGATAGTGAGATGAAGATATGGAAGTTACTTTGATGTGATATGACTATGAAATATACATTTTCTGTTAGGCTAAATGAAATATAAATATTTTTAATATAATGTTAGATGTATTTGATATTTCATATCAAAATGATCAGAAAATTCATTAAGATATAACTTATCCAAAACAAATATTGTGAATAGTTGTTGCAGTAATTTATGATAAATGAATAACCCTTTCATAGAAATACTTATTTAGGTTGTTCAAATGTTAAAAATGATATTGCTGTGTCTGTTTGTAATACTGCAACGCGGTGTTGCCATGAAAGAACTACAGCCAGAAAGCCTTTTGGCTGTTGGGAATGAGATATTCCGTTATCCAATGACAAGGGACAAGGCTCCGTGGGCGTTTCCATAACAACAATGTATACTAAACCAATTATCCAATGACAAGGGACAAGCAAAAAGAGCGTGAACGAAACAGGTTATCAATGATTATATATAATGGGAGTGTTAAATGCACAAGGGACAGTTGTCTGTAACTTGCTGAAACTTAACCTTGATTTGTGCAAAAACCTTCCTTCAAATGAGATGACCTAAAGACCGCTACGAATTGGTTCAAAATTGGTGAAGTATATATTGTTCTAATTTTTAAAAACTTGAAACAAAAAGGGAACTGGTGAGAGCATAGTTAACTTGTATTTAATAGATTTAGAGAACAGTCTGCATTTTTACTAGTATTCAGCCTGTGTATGGTTAAATAAATTTTTGCTACTAAATTGTTTCATCTATACAAATATATAATAATAATTCAGAAGTATATTGTATTTTAAATTGGTAGTCATAAGCCTAGGTATTGTTTAAATCTGTGTCTGATTGGCTAAGTAACTCATCTATGCAAGTTCTGATATTGTCAGTTAATTTTGTATTAGGATAAATTGCAGTTAAATAGCAGAATATATATATTATCCTATTGCTTAAGAGCACAGTTTAAAATTGTATTGCTTGGATGTTAAAAGATTTGTAAATAAGGCTGGTTTTTAAGATAAGCGTGTATGAACTTTGCATAGCATATTTAAATAGTTTTCAAGCGCATATAATATTATTTCATTTCCTTTTATTGCAAATATATTTCAATATGTTCATGGATATTAACTAAATAAAAGAATTCAGATATTTATATTAATTGTATGGTCTAGTAGGTGCATGTCGATTAAGGGTTTCTATTTTTAAGGAAAATTATTATTTGTATTGCGTTATAACCCTGCCATAAGCTGATATATTATTTGGATAGCACTACTAAGATTTTTATAAATATACTGACAAATAATTGGAGGCACTGCTGAGATCTAATAATATTCATCATATTTGATATAATATATTTGTAGTAAATAGAAATTATTATAAAAGAGAGAAAAAATTTCATATTTCGATATTAATATTTTGAAGATATAATTTTTGAAAAGTTTAAATATTAATTTTCATATTTCGAGATTGATATTAATATCTTGAAATATTATTAAAGATTAATTTTTGAAAAATTGATAAAAATATTAATTTTTCATATTTCGAAATATTAATTTTTCATATTTCGAAATATTAATTTTTCATATTTCAAAATTAATATATTTTTTTTTAAATATAATTTTTTTTTTCTTCTCTCTTTTTATTGGCAAAAATTGTATTAGCGTTTTAATTTAACTGAATACTAAACCAATACAATAATGTCTGTAGCCAGAAGTGACTAATTTAATTCTATACATAGCGATGAAATTGGTCCCATTACAATACCCATTACTAAAGGTCAGGTCCTTAAGAAAGATATCTTAAGTTACATTAAAGGGAAGTTAAATATTGCTGGTAAATTAAATGATTTTGTGGATATGCTTGAAACTAGAGCTAAAAATATTACCGTTAATAATAATATGTGGAATGAAGAGAATGAATTTTTCCAGGAATTATTAATGATTAATCAATGCAAAACTTCCAAAAAGCGAGAGGAACTAATACAAAAATCTTTGCCCCTCTTAATATGCATGATTGACGAAATATCGTTTTGTGTCACGGACAAACGATTGCAAATACAGGAGCTAGAAAATAGTATTCGTTCCTCATGCAGAGAATTTAAAAATAGCCAAAAATAAAATGGATGAATTTGCCCAAAACCTAACCGCCTTAGATAAGCATAACATCGACTTACTCGCACAGATACAAGATTTAAATAAACAGCTTGCGCAAAGCCAGAGAGAATTAAGCGATTTAAAAAGGTCATATCGCCATAATGAAAACCCTTATATTAACAGTGAGAATAATACAGATAATGCTAACTCATTTAGCGAACGCGTCAGGGACGAGGTACAAAAATATATAGAACAATATAGACAAATGACCCCTAATGGGTCAGAAATAGATTTCCCAAATAGGCAGTCACCTCATGATAGCAATCCAGAGGGCTGCTGTAGCGCAGCTGGCGCGGGGGAGGGAAACTCTAACAGAGAAGCCCAAAGTAAGTCTGATAAAGTCTATGATTCCCATAAAATAATCACCTTCGTACAACGCGCAGTACCCATATTCTCCAATAAGGGAACAACATCTGTAATTGATCATTTACAGGCTTTTGAAAATGCGTTAGCTATAATGAATGTTACAAGTGAGAAATTGAAAATTGAATTTCTGCCTTGGGTATTTGACAGTAAGCATCAGAAATTCTTTGCTTCACTAAAGGATATGAATATTCATTCCTGGAATGGGGTAAAACGACAATGCAGAAAAGAATTCGGGCAATATCGCACTAAAACTGCAGCGAAAATAGCGGTGTATGGTTTAAAGTGTCGTGCAAATCAGAGTCCAATCGAATTCCTTTCTGTATTGAAAAATGCGTACAGTATGGCTGAAGATAATCCCAGATTTGATGGCTCAGAATTTGTAAATTTATTTTTTGAAGCATTGCCTACACCCATCAAAATTAACTTAGCTAGAGATTTTGATGAGGACTGCTCATTGGAATGGCTGATCAAGGAGAGTACAAAATTATACTCTATTCAGCAGTCCAATGAGCAGGGGGTTAAAAAGGAGTCAAAACCCAAAATTGTAGCAGAAGCTAGGGTGTC
Organism: Bombina bombina; assembly: GCF_027579735.1. Classification (NCBI taxonomy): domain Eukaryota; kingdom Metazoa; phylum Chordata; class Amphibia; order Anura; family Bombinatoridae; genus Bombina; species Bombina bombina. The sequence goes on from NC_069503.1 coordinate 59,328,182, forward strand.
ACCTAGCCCCCTCAATTTGGAGTCTAAAAAGAAGACTTATGCGGAGGTGGCCAGTCAAAACAGACCATCTCCACAGAGGTTTAACTCTGCCCCCTCCCCTACACAGGTTGAGGCGCAGGGAGACTATAACCAAAGTGGGAGACATAATCAGGTGAATAATTACTCACAAAGAGAATACTCACCAAATAATTGGTATCCGCGCAAGGGTAGATACAATAGACGGCGAAGATATTCTCAGGGTAACCAGACACCCCAGGTATATAATGCTCCCCAAAGTACTAATGCTGAACAAGCTGAACCCCAGGGGCAACCACGCCAGAATAGAAATAGCGGCCCTGATTCTGAGGGAACCCAATGGTCCAGGAATCATTATTATGGGGCACCAGGAGATAGGCCCAGGGGTAGAGGTAACTTGTACGATCAGGTAGATATGCTGTTTACCCAGTTAAATTGGTTGAGCGAACAAATCGCTAATATGAGTCAAAAATCTATGGCTCAGCAACCGAACAATACTTTTTTAGGGGTACAGCCAGTGGTCAGCAGTGGACCACAGGCACAGTTATAAATACTGCAGTATCACCTGAAAGGGAGGGGAGAGATATACAAAATGTAGTAATAAATATCAATGATACTAATCATGTTCTCTCCCCACAGACCGGAAACAGACAATTTAACTGTGATGACAAACAACCTAATCCGGGAAAAGTTAACAAATCTCTTCCTTTGCAGCACTCTCTTAACCTTATTTCCACAGATGCAGTACAAAAGAATCCAGCCGAACCTGTCATAGAGGAGACCGGTAGGTATGAAGCTTCTTCTGCATCGGAAAGCATGGCAAACTCAGGTAACACGTGGCGAAGCCCACAAATGTATGATAACGCCAACTTTATGTGTGAAATGGTAGAAACTGCAGGAAGATATTATGTATTAGTTGAGCTGCAAGATTCAGTCTCCAACCCTATCAGGAGATTAATTGACACTGGGTCACAGGCAACTATCTTATCCCACAAGTACTACACACAGCTAAATGAGCTAACACCCCACAAACCTAAAATAAGAGAATTTGACGGTTCTCTAATAGGTGTTGGGGGTGACTCTCTAAAAGTTTACGGTACTGCCTGGTTAAAATTTAAATTGGGGAACAGGGTCATAAGACACCCTGTCCTTATAGTGGATCTGCCAACAGATCATTTAATTATTGGTAGTGATCTCCTGAAGCGATTAAGCACCATAATTGATTGCATAAATAATGTAATTTGGTCACAAGTTAAACGGCCTATCAATTATGAAAAATCTGGTATATCTCGCACCCGACACAGCTGTCACGTGGTGGAAGAGAAACCAGATGCTGTGGAGATTCATTTCAGGAATAACTCTGTACCTGAAATCACTATTCTACAAATAGATGATCAGACTCCGTTTAGTGGCTCTGATGGTAATACTTTTAAAATATCACCTGGGAAGATAGCGAATATTTCCCTAGATGGCGATGTATTAACCATATCACTCCACAAGGGGGATCATAAAATCCCTAAGGGGGGATGCCACGCTAAATACCTCACAGGGATTGAGAGAGTTAAAGAGGATCTATTTATCCCTATACAAGTACATGACCTTGGTAAAACCAAGTATGCTAAAATAAACTTAAAACAGGAAGCTAGCTATATAAGCGAAGGTTTATTAGCGCAAATAGCTGAGCCTAAAGGGATTAAATATCTTTCTCCCCAAGACCACTGTGTCGACGGCCTGGATGACAGGTCTGAAAGCTATAACATCACAGCTAAGTGCTTATTATCTATTTCTATAGGTAATAAGTCAGTGAAGCACCTGTTTTTAGTTTTAAATACACCCCATAATCAAATATACATTGGCAATGATATCTTACATAGATATGCCATACAAACAGATTTGATTAACTTTTGCCTCTCGAGCAGGTTAAAGGGGGACCCTGAAGTATTTCAGGATGAAAATGCAGCCCTGAAATCAAATCAGCAATTGCCATATGCTGTGAATATGCAGGTATCTAGCGATGTTATAATTCCTGCTGGGGCTGATAAATTTCTTTTACCCTTACAGGTAAAGAGAGGTCAGAAATTAAAAACTTCTGAAACACTGATTTGCCTCTCCCATAGAATACAAAATCTGGGTGTCACAGTAACCTACACTCCTATGGTGAATATTGGAACTGTTCCAATACATATTGTTGTGCATAACATGACCCCACAGGATATAACATTATCCAAGGGAACTACCATAGATATGCACTGGAATCAAGTTATTACACTTTTGGATTCCAGAATAATGTAATTGGGCTAATACCTGAAGGATACTTAACTGAAGAAAAATTAATAGAACAATCCTTTGCATCTATGCCAGAGGATCTATTTAATATTCAGTCTATTTATCCCTTCAGCTCAGAGGAAGGCATCTGTAAAATTGAAGAAGCCTCTCTAGTGTTTGATCAGCCAATCAAACAGCAAGATTACCCCAATACCCAGAGTCATGGGAGCAATGTAAACTATAATCAAGGGGATCTCACCTCTAGGTTGGAAGAAGCCTATGAAATAGGCCAGCCTGAAATCTTTCCAGGATTTCAGCAAATAGTTGAAAAGCAAATATCCTTAGCTAATGGCTGTTCCAGCGATGATGAACGCCAACAGCTGCGAGAACTCCTGATGGAGTACAAGGATATTTTTGCTAAGGATTCTTATGACTGTGGTACTACAGACTTGCACATTGCAAGGATACAAACAGATCCCGATGCACCACCTGTATTTGTCAAACAATACAGACTTCCCTTAGCCTCATATGATTCTCTTGCAGAGATCATAAGGAATTTGGAAGAAAGAGGTATTATCAGACAGGTGCACAGCTCTTATAATAATCCTATTCTAGGTGTCCTTAAGCCCAATGGACAATGGCATTTGTGTGCTGACTTAAGACAGCTAAACAAACGAGTACACATGTCTGGCTGGCCTGTACCATACATTGACCAGTGCCTAGCACAAATGCAGGGATCCAAAATATTCACTGCCATTGATTGTGCACAGGGATATTGGACCATAAAGGTACATGAAGAGGACCAATACAAGCTGGCATTCTCTTTCCAAAAGGTCCAATATGCATTTCAAAGACTTCCTTTTGGATACATAAATTCTGGACATGCCTTTGCTGTATTCATGCATAAGGCTATGCCTGATGCACTGGAAAGGGGGACCTTATCTTATGTTGATGATGTTTTAATCAAAAGCACAGACTTTGAAAAACACGTTGCAGAGCTTAAACACGTCCTCAGCCAACTTAAAAGGGCAGGTGTCAAATTATCCCTACAAAAAGCTCAATGGTGCCGCACTCGTGTAAACTTCTTGGGACATGAAGTTACCTCTGAAGGATTAAATCCCCAGAAGAAAAAGGTGGAAGCTATAGTGAATTCTAAAAACCCAACTAAATTAAAGGAATTGAGATCATTCCTGGGTATGACAAATTATTCTCGCAAATTCATTGATAATTTTGCGGAATTAGCGAAACCACTACCACTTCTTCTAAAGAAAGATGTGAAATGGCACTGGAGTGAGTCTCAAGAGACAGCCATCAGAGAGCTGAAGAGAAAACTCACTCAAGCACCTTGCTTACCATACCCTGAAGGTGGTAAACCTTTCTTCTTAGAGACAGGTTACACAGATATAAGCATGAGTGCTGTTTTATACCAAAAGCATGATCATTTGAACAAATCCATTGTTTATGCGAGCAAAAATCTATCCCCAGTAGAAATAAAGTTTAACGATTGCGAAAAAGCCCTCTTATCTACTGTATGGGCTCTACAAAATTTCCGCAGCTATATACAGGCGAGAAAATTATTGTAGAAACGGCCCACCAGCCTTTGCTATATTTGCAAAGTGAGAGAATAAGAGATGGGAATTTGTCTAATAGCCGCATAACAGCGTGGACTCTTTCCTTACAAGGCTGGCCGCACAAGGCCTTGCTGAGCTCCACCACTGTACTGCTAGAGATCCTGGGGGGAATTATCAGAAGATGATTTTCTAGAGGAACAATTGCTTTCCCCATATAAAATGTACAATGAGGAAAATTGTCAAACATTACCTTGGGTGTATGTTGATGGTTGTTCTTACCATGCCACTATTGATAATGAGCGCAGATTAGTTGCTGGCATTGGTATAACTTGGACAAATGGAGTCTCAAATATATCTGTAGGTTTTAACATTGGACCAAGATCCAGTCAAGTTGCAGAACTAACTGCTATTTTCAAAACCATTGAAATGGCTATTGAACATGGTATTCATGAATTTGTGATCATAACTGACTCAAATTATGTGCGTGACAGTTTTGTTGAATACCTGCCAACTTGGAAAAGAAATGGCATGCAGAAAAGCAATAACAAACCAGTCAAACATGGCAAGTTGTTCTGCAAGATTGATAATCTGGTGGTATCCAATGATTTAACCATACACTGGAAAAAGACCAAGGGTCATTCCAGAGTTCTAGGTCCGGATAAGGAAGGCAATGACCTTGCGGATTCATTAGCCAAACAAGGAGCCATAACTGGAGAACTCCTTAATATTGACCACTTAATGGGTGCAATTCAGGTAGAAGCCATTACCAGAAACCAGGCAAAACAACAGAGTGAGCCTAACTTGGTACAATGGAGTCAGGATTCTCCTAGTGAGGACCTGATCACTAGTCAAAAAGAAGACCCCATTGTAGGCATCTTCTATAAACACATAGAAGATCATGAAAGCAACCCCATCTCAAAAGATGATTGTATTGGCAAAGAAGATCTGAGAATCTTAATAAATCTAAATCACAATTCAAGTTACAGGATGGTTTGTTAATTAGAACCTCCAAAACTGGCATCCGGCAGTGGGTAGTACCCACCAAGTTCAGAGGTCTAATGCTTCAACATGCCCATGATGCTCCCACATCTGGTCATCGTGGTGCCAAACTCACGTATGAAATATTAAGTGATTACGCTTTTTGGCCACACATGTTGAAAGATGTTCAAACCTACTGTCAAGGGTGTTTAATCTGCCCACAGTTTCAACCCACTACCCCAACGCATAGAGCGCCATTGCAGAAAAGGGGGATGGTAATGCCATGGTCAGATATACAAATTGATTTTATTGGTCCGGTAACAAGGTCATCAAGAGGTAACAAGTACATGTTAACAGTGACATGCCTGCTCACTAAATGGGTAGAGTGCATTAGTGCACCTAACAATAGTGCTGAAACATGTGCAGCGTTGCTCATCAACCATGTGTTTTCCAGATTTGGTCTGCCCCAAAGAATCGAATCAGATCGGGGGACCCACTTCACTAGCGAAGTGATGACCAAAATGTGGAAAATACTAGGGGTAAAAAGAAAACTCCATATTGCTTATAGAGCTGCCTCAAGTGGTGGTGTAGAGCGTTACAACCAGTCCATTGTTAAAATCCTCAAAAAGTTTGTGAGTGAAACAGGTAAAGACTGGGATATAAAACTACCTCTAGTCTTAATGGCATTAAGAGCAACTCCAAGTAGTGCTACCAAAATGTCACCTTTTGAACTGATGACTGGTAGAAGAATGGTTCTACCTCAGCATCTGCTATACCGTACATCAGACCAAAACTTGATAAACGCTGCCAATACACATCAATATCTGGAAAACCTAAGAAAGCACCTGCAATATGCCTTTGCATTTGCTCAAAGGAATTTAGAAAGAGCTGCAACTGCCACCAAAACCTATTATGAACGTCCAAAAAGGAATATGAAATAAATGATAAAGTTTATCTTTATAACTTTGGAAGAGATCAGGTTAGGGAGAAGAAATTTCTTCCCTCATGGAAAGGTCCTTTCGTCATTACTGACAAAATATCTCCAGTGGCCTATAAAATAAGGATCCCCAAAAATGAAAGTTTCATAGATAAATGGGTCCATATCAATCAATTGCGGGCATGTCATCCCAGATCCCAACTACAAGTCATAGAGGGAGAATGAAGTGTCATATCCCCAAATGAACTAAAGACATACTGTAGTTTAAAGATGCCTAACTGATAAACATGAAGGCTCAAAATAACAAACTTCCTACATAAGAGACTGTCTATGAGGTATACGGTTGATCCTCATCAAATACCACTGACTTTAAGCCAATTCAAATACATGTGTCCTACATCTATTTGAAGTTGGAAGGGGGATTTATGTCAAGGTATATGTGAGGTTAATAAATATATATTTTAATCATATATTTCAAGATTAATAAATCTGTACTTTTGATCAGATATTTCACTGATCAGTAGAAAAATAACTCATTGCATTCAGAAGAACTGACTTCAAAAAGGTTTAATTCTCTCCCACTTCTTCAATTACACAGGAAACTAATAAAAATTTCTTTAAAAGAGAAATTCCTAGCTAAAGTGGGAACAATAAAACATTTGCTTCTTAATTAGGAAGCGCACATTTCATAGCACTCTGTACCCCATGTGGTGTATGGAGTCGAGACGTCTGAAATACCCTCTTGGAACTGATCAAAATCATAAGGAAACAGCTTTTATGCACATAGGTGTTAGTTATCCCTAAACATCAAATACACGTCTGCACTGATAGCTAAACAGAAAATATGTTGTATTAAGACTTTTACAACTATTCGTGGATTGACCCCATGTGGGGCAGTGAAGGCCTTGGGAAACAAAAGACAAATGCTAAGGTGTGACCCTGAGAACCTACTGAACAGACAGCAAATAATCATTTATTTTTTTCTTTCTATTTGAATGCATGCCTCAGAATGTATTAAATATAGAAATTTGGGAAATTGTCTAATTCTCTATTATTACATGGATATTTGCTAAGCTTGGGAGGTAACTGTTTTAGTCAGTCAAAAATGTTTAATAACCTCTGTAATGTTTATATTTTTCAGACATATAATCTCAGATCTGCATGAAGAAGGTTCATACATCCTGGGCTTATTAGAAACATAAAATATGGCATATTCTTGTTGGAATACAGTACAATACTGAATTAAATACATTTTACAAAGGGAACAATGCATAATCTGCTGGATTTTATATAATCTCAGATCTACATAGAAATGAATGTGCATATATATATATATATATATATATATGTTTTGAAAACATAAAAGATCTTACTTAGCCTCTGTGTTTTTAAGAATATAAATAAATACTTGTGGACCTGGAAAGAAATAATTAATGACACTTATTACTTTATTTCAGATGGAATGCCTGCGTGAGATGAAATAAGTCATATCATATGAATGTGCAATAAATGTTTATAAAGTTTTAAATACATCTTTTAAAATATAGTGAGATGAAGATATGGAAGTTACTTTGATGTGATATGACTATGAAATATACATTTTCTGTTAGGCTAAATGAAATATAAATAATTTTAATATAATGTTAGATGTATTTGATATTTCATATCAAAATGATCAGAAAATTCATTAAGATATAACTTATCCAAAACAAATATTGTGAATAGTTGTTGCAGTAAATTATGATAAATGAATAACCCTTTCATAGAAATACTGATTTAGGTTGTTCAAATGTTAAAAATGATATTGCTGTGTCTGTTTGTAATACTGCCACCCGGTGTTGCCATGAGAGAACTACAGCCAGAAAGCCTTTTGGCTGTTGGGAATGAGATATTCCGGTTATCCAATGACAAGGGACAAGGCTCCGTGGGCGTTTCCAAAACAACAATGTATACTAAACCAATTATCCAATGACAAGGGACAAGCAAAAAGAGCGTGAACGAAACAGGTTATCAATGATTATATATAATGGGAGTGTTAAATGCACAAGGGACAGTTGTCTGTAACTTGCTGAAACTTAACCTTGATTTGTGCAAGAACCTTCCTTCGAATGAGATGACCTAAAGACCGCTACGAATTGGTTCAAAATTGGTGAAGTATATAGTGTTCTAATTTTTAAAAACTTGAAACAAAAAGGGAACTGGTGAGAGCATAGTCAACTTGTATTTAATAGATTTAGAGAACAGTCTGCATTTTTACTAGTATTCAGCCTGTGTATGGTTAAACAAATTTTTGCTACTGAATTGTTTCATCTATGCAAATATATAATAATAATTCAGAAGTATATTGTATTTTAAATTGGTAGTCATAAGCCTAGGCATTGTTTAAATCTGTGTCTGATTGGCTAAGTAACTCATCTATGCAAGTTCTGATATTGTCAGTTAATTTTGTATTAGGATAAATTGCAGTTAAATAGCAGAATATATATATTATCCTATTGCTTAAGAGCACAGTTTAAAATTGTATTGCTTGGATGTTAAAAGATTTGTAAATAAGGCTGGTTTTTAAGATAAGCGTGTATGAACTTTGCATAGCATATTTAAATAGTTTTCAAGCGCATATAATATTATTTCATTTCCTTTTATTGCAAATATATTTCAATATGTTCATGGATATTAACTAAATAAAATAATTCAGATATTTACAGTGAGTGCAGAATTATTAGGCAAATGAGTATTTTGACCACATCATCCTCTTTATGCATGTTGTCTTACTCCAAGCTGTATAGGCTCGAAAGCCTACTACCAATTAAGCATATTAGGTGATAAGCATCTCTGTAATGAGAAGGGGTGTGGTCTAATGACATCAACACCCTATATCAGGTGTGCATAATTATTAGGCAACTTCCTTTCCTTTGGCAAAATGGGTCAAAAGAAGGACTTGACAGGCTCAGAAAAGTCAAAAATAGTGAGATATCTTGCAGAGGGATGCAGCACTCTTAAAATTGCAAAGCTTCTGAAGCGTGATCATCGAACAATCAAGCGTTTCATTCAAAATAGTCAACAGGGTCGCAAGAAGCGTGTGGAAAAACCAAGGCACAAAATAACTGCCCATGAACTGAGAAAAGTCAAGCGTGCAGCTGCCAAGATGCCACTTGCCACCAGTTTGGCCATATTTCAGAGCTGCAACATCACTGGAGTGCCCAAAAGCACAAGGTGTGCAATACTCAGAGACATGGCCAAGGTAAGAAAGGCTGAAAGACGACCACCACTGAACAAGACACACAAGCTGAAACGTCAAGACTGGGCCAAGAAATATCTCAAGACTGATTTTTCTAAGGTTTTATGGACTGATGAAATGAGAGTGAGTCTTGATGGGCCAGATGGATGGGCCCGTGGCTGGATTGGTAAAGGGCAGAGAGCTCCAGTCCGACTCAGACGCTAGCAAGGTGGAGGTGGAGTACTGGTTTGGGCTGGTATCATCAAAGATAAGCTTGTGGGGCCTTTTCGGGTTGAGGATGGAGTCAAGCTCAACTCCCAGTCCTATTGCCAGTTTCTGGAAGACACCTTCTTCAAGCAGTGGTACAGGAAGAAGTCTGCATCCTTCAAGAAAAACATGATTTTCATGCAGGACAATGCTCCATCACACGCGTCCAAGTACTCCACAGCGTGGCTGGCAAGAAAGGGTATAAAAGAAGAAAATCTAATGACATGGCCTCCTTGTTCACCTGATCTGAACCCCATTGAGAACCTGTGGTCCATCATCAAATGTGAGATTTACAAGGAGGGAAAACAGTACACCTCTCTGAACAGTGTCTGGGAGGCTGTGGTTGCTGCTGCACGCAATGTTGATGGTGAACAGATCAAAACACTGACAGAATCCATGGATGGCAGGCTTTTGAGTGTCCTTGCAAAGAAAGGTGGCTATATTGGTCACTGATTTGTTTTTGTTTTGTTTTTGAATGTCAGAAATGTATATTTGTGAATGTTGAGATGTTATATTGGTTTCACTGGTAAAAATAAATAATTGAAATGGGTATATATTTGTTTTTTGTTAAGTTGCCTAATAATTATGCACAGTAATAGTCACCTGCACACACAGATATCACCCTAAAATAGCTAAAACTAAAAACAAACTAAAAACTACTTCCAAAACTATTCAGCTTTGATATTAATGAGTTTTTTGGGTTCATTGAGAACATGGTTGTTGTTCAATAATAAAATTAATCCTCAAAAATACAATTCTGCACTCCCTGTATATTAATTGTATGGTCTAGTAGGTGCATGTTGATTAAGGGTTTCTATTTTTAAGGAAAATTATTATTTGTATTGCGTTATAACCCTGCCATAAGCTGATATATTATTTGGATAGCACTACTAAGATTCTCATAAATATACTGACACCTTTCATTTGGGACTGTCCTCTGATTTTGGTGTTGTGTTTGAGATTTGGTATAGTGAATTGCTGCATATGGTTCTGTAGTTTTTTCTGAATAATGTGTTACCCTGCACAAGATTTTCTCAAATATCAATATACCAGTAGGTAATGGAGAACCCCTTTCTCCACAAATAAACAGACAACTAAAAAATAACTTCCTCAAAAGAGATGATATTTGCAACCTCTGGCGCTGCAAAAAAAATTTTGCTGCTAAAATTGATATATATTTTATACAAGAAAATCTCATAAGGAATTCCCAAAAACACTTTGGTCTTAATGATAAACGTGTGTTAGATTGTACAAAGCGAATATTTATTAAACATAAAGTTAAAAATGATTTAAAATTGCTGATCAGCAGATACAAACAAAAAATAATAAAAACAAAAAAATATGTGCAGTATCAGTAAAATAAATTAAACACAAAAGATATAACAATGAAATTTGATCCAAAGGAGTTCATAAGCCCTCAAGGGTTAATATTGTGGGTTAGATCCAGAGCGGGATGAAATCAGAATCTCCTTCAACAGCTGAGATGTTGAGCGCCAAATTGTAGCGAGATAGGAGCTGAAATGAAAACGAATCCAAATCAAAAGAACAGCAGAGAAGCAAAATTAAGGTGCTCAGTTTTACTTACACCGGCCTAGATTTAGAGTTGGGCGGTAGCCATCAAAACCAGCGTTAAACGCTGGTTTTGGGCTACCGCCGGTATTTGGAGTCAGTCAGGAAAGGGTCTAACGCTCACTTTCCAGCCGCGACTTTTCCATACCGCAGATCCCCTTACGTCATTTGCGTATCCTATCTTTTCAATGGGATCTTTCTAACTCCGGTATTTAGAGTCGTGGCTGAAGTGAGCGTTAGAAATCTAACGACAAAACTCCAGCCGCAGAAAAAAGTCAGTAGTTAAGAGCTTTCTGGGCTAACGCCGGTTTATAAAGATCTTAACTACTGTGCTCTAAAGTACATTAACACCCATAAACTACCTATGTACCCCTAAAACGAGGTCCCCCCACATCGCCGCCACTTGATTAAATTTTTTTAACCCCTAATCTGCCGACCGCCACCTACGTTATACTTATGTACCCCTAATCTGCTGCCCCTAACACCGCCGACCCCTATATTATATTTATTAACCCCTATCCTGCCCCCCACAACGTCGCCACCAGCTACCTACAATAATTAACCCCTAATCTGCCGACCGCAAAGCGCCGCCACCTACGTTATCCTTATGTACCCCTAATCTGCTGCCCCTAACACCGCCTATATTATATTTATCAGCCAATCGGAATTAAGGTAGGAATCAGATTGAACTTGATTCTGATTGGCTGATTCCATCAGCCAATCAGAATTTTCCTACCTTAATTCCGATTGGCTGATAGAATCCTATCAGCCAATCAGAATTCGAGGGACGCCATCTTGGATGACGTCCCTTAAAGGAACCGTCATTCGTCGGGAAGTCGTCGGTGAAGATGGATGTTCCGCGTCGGCGGGATGAACATGGATCCGGAAGAAAGAAGATTGAAGATGCCGTTGATAGAAGACTTCAGCCGGATCATGGACCTCTTCAGCTCCCGCTTGGATGAAGACTTCAGCCGGATCATGGACATCTTCAGCCCCCCGCTTGGGCTTGGATCAAGACATCGGAGCCAGGACGGATCGGTATGATACCCGGCGAGGTGAAGATAAGGTAAGAAGATCTTCAGGGGCTTAGTGTTAGGTTTATTTAAGGGGGGTTTGGGTTAGATTAGGGGTATGTGGGTGGTGGGTTGTAATGTTGGGGGGGTATTGTATGTTTTTTTTTACAGGCAAAAGAGCTGAATTCTTTGGGGCATGCCCCACAAAAGGTCCTTTTAAGGGCTGGTAAGGTAAAAGAGCTTTGAACTTTTGTAATTTAGAATAGGGTAGGGCATTTTTTTATTTTGGGGGTCTTTGTTATTTTATTAGGGGGCTTAGAGTAGGTGTAATTAGTTTAAAATTGTTGTAATTTTTTTCTAATGTTTGTAAATATTTTTTTATTTTTTGTAACTTAGTTCTTTTTATTGTTTGTACTTTAGTTAGTTTATTTAATTGTATTTATTTGTAGGAATTGTATTTAATTTATTTATTGATAGTGTAGTGTTAGGTTTAATTGTAGATAATTGTAGGTAGTTTATTTAATTTATTTATTGATAGTGTAGTGTTAGGTTTAATTGTAACTTAGGTTAGGATTTATTTTACAGGTAATTTTGTAATTATTTTAACTAGGTAACTATTAAATAGTTCTTAACTATTTAATAGCTTTTGTACCTGGTTAAAATAATTACAAAGTTACCTGTAAAATAAATATTAATCCTAAAATAGCTACAATATAATTATAATTTATATTGTAGCTATAGTAGGGTTTATTTTACAGGTAAGTATTTAGCTTTAAATAGGAATAATTTATTTAATAAGAGTTAATTTATTTCGTTAGATTTAAATTATATTTAATTTAGGGGGTGTTAGGGTTAAAGTTAGACTTAGCTTTAGGGGTTAATAAATTTATTAGAGTAGCGGTGAGCTCCTGTCGGCAGATTAGTGGTTAATACTTGAAGTTAGGTGTCGGCAATGTTAGGGAGGGCAGATTAGGGGTTAATACTATTTATTATAGGGTTATTGAGGCGGGAGTGAGGTGGATTAGGGGTTAATACATTTATTATAGTAGCGCTCAGGTCCGGTCGGCAGATTAGGGGTTAATAAGTGTAGTTAGGTGGAGGCGACGTTGGGGGCGGCAGATTAGGGGTTAATAAATATAATATAGGGGTCGGCGATGTTAGGGCAGCAGATTAGGGGTACATAGGGATAATGTAGGTGGCGGGGGTGTACGGAGCGGCAGATTAGGGGTTAAAAATAATATGCAGGGGTCAGCGATAGCGGGGGCGGCAGATTAGGGGTTAAAAAGTGTAAGGTTAGGGGTGTTTAGACTCGGGGTACATGTTAGAGTGTTAGGTGCAGATGTAGGAAGTGTTTCCCCATAGAAAACAATGGGGCTGCGTTAGGAGCTGAATGCGGCTTTTTTGCAGGTGTTAGGTTTTTTTTCAGCTCAAACTGCCCCATTGTTTTCTATGGGAAAATAGTGCACGAGCACGTTTTTGAAGCTGGCCGCGTCCGTAAGCACCGCTGGTATAGAGAGTTGAAGTTGCGGTAAATATGCTATACGCTCCTTTTTTGGAGCCTAACGCAGCCATTCTGTGAACTCTAAATACCAGCGGTATTTAAAAGGTGCGGTCAGAAAAAAGCACTCGTAGCTAACGCACCCCTTTGGCCGCAAAACTCTAAATCTAGGCGACCGTGTTTTGGTCTCTGCAGCAGCGATAAACCCCTTTGGAGATAGCAGTGGAACCGGATATTCCTTCGATATAGAGGCCGGTATCAGATGACAACTTCACTCAGGGATTCTCACAGTGTTGAAGCCGGGGATTGTTAGCTACGTTACGTGATGTCAGAGTGGGCGGAGCAACGGTTTTCAGCACATTCAGGGCCTTTGTCAAGCTCCAGAGAAGAGTATAGCAGGGTCTTTTGTACCGCCAGAGGTTGCAAATATCTTATCTCTTTTGAGGAAGTTATTTTTTAGTTGTCTGTAGTTTTTTCTACAATTATTATTTTCTTATATGTCACTTTTCGCATCACTACTTACTTGTGGTTTTACTTCCAATATTGGCTTTATGTTCATGTGAAGTGCATAGATCCTCAGGATATTATTATGACAACATTACTCTCATATAACCAATCATTTTGGGGTTGTCCTCTGATAGAGGTGTTGCAGGTTCACTATTATATTAAGCCACTTTATAAGTCATGTTTACATTTATGACAAATTTTCCCATGAGACGTCTCTCTTAGACATCAAGCTCTTATGTTTATTTTTAACTTTATTTTCTTATTCCTGAAAGTTTCCATTATTTTTTGATTTTTGTAAATAATAAAACTATTGGTGCTTTGAACGCATACTGGTTGTCAAGTTTCTACTCTCTGTATCCACCAGGCTGCACACTCAGCTCTATATTTATACATTTAGGACTTTTACTTGTACTGATATATATCCTTTTCTTTATGTGTAGTGGAGAGTGCTGAATTCCCTATCTTTTTATAAGGACTACTTATCCTTATTTTCTTTCTATATATATTTTTTGATTATATTGTGTAGCTGTTATGTACTAGTGTTAATAATATATATTGTGTAGCTGTTATGTGCTAGTGTTAATAATATACATTGTTTAGTTGTTATGTGCTAGTGTTAATAATATATATTGTGTAGCTGTTATGTGCTAGTGTTAATAATATATATTGTGTAGCTGTTATGTACTAGTGTTAATAATATATATTGTGTAGCTGTTATGTGCTAGTGTTAATAATATATATTGTGTAGTAGTTATGTGCTAGTGTTAATAATATATATTGTGTAGCTGTTATGTGCTAGTGTTAATAATATATATTGTGTAGCTGTTATGTGCTAGTGTTAATAATATATATTGTGTAGCTGTTATGTGCTAGTGTTAATAATATATATTGTGTAGCTGTTATGTACTAGTGTTAATAATATATATTGTGTAACTGTTATGTGCTAGTGTTAATAATATATATTGTGTAGCTGTTATGTGCTAGTGTTAATAATATATATTGTGTAATTGTTATGTGCTAGTGTTAATAATATATATTGTGCAGGTGTTATGTGCTAGTGTTAATAATATATATTGTGTAACTGTTATATGCTAGTGTTAATAATATATATTGTGTAGCTGTTATGTGCTAGTGTTAATAATATATATTGTGTAGCTGTTATGTACTAGTGTTAATAATATATATTGTGTAGCTGTTATGTGCTAGTGTTAATAATATATATTTTGTAGTTGTTATGTGCTAGTGTTAATAATATATATTGTGTTACTGTTATGTGCTAGTGTTAATAATATTTATTGTATAACTGTTATGTGCTAGTGTTAATAATATATATTGTGTAGCTGTTATGTACTAGTGTTAATAATATATATTGTGTAGCTGTTATGTGCTAGTGTTAATAATATATATTTTGTAGTTGTTATGTGCTAGTGTTAATAATATATATTGTGTAACTGTTATGTGCTAGTGTTAATAATATTTATTGTATAACTGTTATGAGCTAGTGTTAATAATATATATTTTGTAGTTGTTATGTGCTAGTGTTAATAATATATATTTTGTAGTTGTTATGTGCTAGTGTTAATAATATATATTTTGTAGTTGTTATGTGCTAGTGTTAATAATATATATTGTGTAACTGTTATGTACTAGTGTCAATAATATATATTGTGTAGCTGTTATGTGCTAGTGTTAATAATATATATTGTGTAGCTGTTATGTGCTAGTGTTAATAATATATATTGTGTAGCTGTTATGTACTAGTGTTAATAATATATATATTGTGTAACTGTTATGTGCTAGTGTTGATAATATATATTGTGTAACTGTTATGTGCTAGTGTTAATAATATATATTGTGTAACTGTTATGTACTAGTGTTAATAATATATATTGTGTAACTGTTATGTGCTAGTGTTAATAATATATATTGTGTAGCTGTTATGTGCTAGTGTTAATAATATATATTGTGTAGCTGTTATGTGCTAGTGTTAATAATATATATTGTGTAGCTGTTATGTGCTATTGTTAATAATATATATTGTGTAACTGTTATGTGCTAGTGTTAATAATATATATTGTGTAACTGTTATGTACTAGTGTTAATAAGATATAGTGTAGCTGTTATGTGCTAGTGTTAATAATATATATTGTGTAACTGTTATGTGCTAGTGTTAATAATATATATTGTGTAGCTGTTATGTGCTAGTGTTAATAATATATATTGTGTAGCTGTTATGTGCTAGTGTTAATAATATATATTGTGTAGCTGTTATGTGCTATTGTTAATAATATATATTGTGTAACTGTTATGTGCTAGTGTTAATAATATATATTGTGTAACTGTTATGTACTAGTGTTAATAAGATATAGTGTAGCTGTTATGTGCTAGTGTTAATAATATATATTGTGTAACTGTTATGTACTAGTGTTAATAATATATATTGTGTAGCTGTTATGTGCTAGTGTTAATAATATATATTGTATAGCTGTTATTTGCAAGTGTTAATAATATATATTGTTTAGTTGTTATGTGCTAGTGCTAATAATATATATTGTGTAACTGTTATGTGCTAGTGTTAATAATATATATTGTGTAGCTGTTATGTGCTAGTGTTAATAATATATATTGTTTAGCTGTTATGTGCTAGTGTTAATAATATATATTGTGTAGCTGTTATGTGCTAGTGTTAATAATATATATTGTGTAGCTGTTATGTGCTAGTGTTAATAATATATTGTGTAGCTGTTATGTGCTAGTGTTAATAATATATATTGTGTAGCTTTTATGTGCTAGTGTTAATAATATATATTGTGTAGCTGTTATGTGCTAGTGTTAATAATATATTGTGTAGCTGTTATGTGCTAGTGTTAATAATATATATTGTGTAGCTGTTATGTGCTAGTGTTAATAATATATATTATGTAGCTGTTATGTGCTAGTGTTAATAATATATATTGTGTAGCTTTTATGTGCTAGTGTTAATAATATATATTGTGTAGCTGTTATGTGCTAGTGCAAATAATATATATTGTGTAACTGTTATGTGCTAGTGTTAATAATATATATTGTGTTAGGCTCTTATGTACTAGTGTTAATAAGATATAGTGTAGCTGTTATGTGCTAGTGTTAATAATATATATTGTGTAACTGTTATGTGCTAGTGATAAAAATATATAGTGTGTAGCTGTTATGTGCTAGTGTTAATAATATATATTGTGTAACTGTTATGTGCTAGTGATAAAAATATATATTGTGTAGCTGTTATGTGCTACTGTTAATAATATATATTGTGTAACTGTTATGTGCTAGTGTTAATAATATATATTGTATAACTGTTATGTGCTAGTGTTAATAATATATACTATTGTGTAACTGTTATGTGCTAGTGTTAATAATATATATTGTGTAGCTCTTATGTGCTAGTGTTAATAATATATATTGTGTAGCTCTTATGTGCTAGTGTTAATAATATACATTGTGTAACTGTTATGTGCTAGTGTTAATAATATATATTGTGTAATTGTTATGTGCTAGTGTTAATAATATATATTGTATAGCTGTTATGTGCTAGTGTTAATAATATATATTGTATAGCTGTTATGTGCTAGTGTTAATATTATATACTGTGTAGCTGTTGTGTGCTAGTGTTAATAATATATATTGTGTAGCTGTTATGTGCTAGTGTTAATAATATATATTGTGTAACTGTTATGTGCTAGTGATAATAATATATATTGTGTAGCTGTTATGTGCTACTGTTAATAATATATATTGTGTAACTGTTATGTGCTAGTGTTAATAATATATATTGTGTAACTGTTATGTGCTAGTGTTAATAATATATATTGTGTAGCTGTTATGTACTAGTGTTAATAATATATATTGTGTAGCTGTTATGTACTAGTGTCAATAATATATATTATATAGCTGTTATGTGCTAGTGTTAATAATATATAGTGTGTAGCTGTTATGTGCTACTGTTAATAATATATATTGTGTAACTGTTATGTGCTAGTGTTAATATTATATATATATATTTTGTAACTGTTATGTGCTAGTGTTAATAATATATTGTGTAGATGTTATGTGCTAATGTTAATAATATATATTGTGTAACTGTTATGTGCTAGTGTTAATATTATATATTGTGTAGCTGTTATGTGCTAGTGTTAATAATATATATTATGTAGCTGTTATGTGCTAGTGTTAATAATATATATTGTGTAGCTGTTATGTGCTAGTGATAATAATATATATTGTGTAGCTGTTATGTGCTACTGTTAATAATATATGTTGTGTAACTGTTATGTGCTACTGTTAATAATATATATTGTGTAGCTGTTATGTGCTAGTGTTAATAATATATATTGTGTAGCTGTTATGTGCTAGTGTTAATAATATATATTGTGTAACTGTTGTGTGCTAGTGTTAATAATATATATTGTGTAGCTGTTATGTGCTAGTGTTAATAATATATATTGTGTAACTGTTATATTCTAGTTTTAATAATATATATTGTGTAACTGTTGTGTGCTAGTGTTAATAATATATATTGTTTAGCTGTTATGTGCTAGTGTTAATAATATATATTGTGTAGCTTTTATGTGCTAGTGTTAATAATATATATTGTGTAACTGTTATGTTATAGATTTAAAAATATATATTATGTAGCTGTTATGTGCTAGTGCTAATAATATATACTGTGTAGCTGTTGTGTGCTAGTGTTAATAATATATATTGTGTAGCTGTTATGTGCTAGTGTTAATAATATATATTGTGTAGCTGTTATGTGCTAGTGTTAATAATATATATTGTTTAGCAGTTATGTGCTATTGTTAATAATATATATTGTATAGCTGCTATGTGCTAGTGTTAATAATATATATTGTGTAGCTGTTATGTGCTAGTGTTAATAATATATATTGTGTAGCAGTTATGTGCTATTGTTAATAATATATATTGTATAGCTGTTATGTGCTAGTGTTAATAATATATATTGTGTAGCTGTTATGTGCTAGGGTTAATAATATATATTGTGTAGCTGTTATGTGCTAGTGTTAATAATATATATTGTGTAGCTGTTATGTGCTAGTGTTAATAATATATAGTGTAGCTGTTATGTGCTAGTGCTAATAATATACAGGGAATGCAGAATTATTAGGCAAGTTGTATTTTTGAGGATTAATTTTATTATTGAACAACAACCATGTTCTCAATGAACCCAAAAAACTCATTAATATCAAAGCTGAATAGTTTTGGAAGTAGTTTTTAGTTTGTTTTTAGTTATAGCTATTTTAGGGGAATATCTGTGTGTGCAGGTGACTATTACTGGGCATAATTATTAGGCAACTTAACAAAAAACAAATATATACCCATTTCAATTATTTATTTTTACCAGTGAAACCAATATAACATCTCAACATTCACAAATATACATTTCTGACATTCAAAAACAAAACAAAAACAAATCAGTGACCAATATAGCCACCTTTCTTTGCAAGGACACCCAAAAGCCTGCCATCCATGGATTCTGTCAGTGTTTTGATCTGTTCACCATCAACATTGCGTGCAGCAGCAACCACAGCCTCCCAGACACTGTTCAGAGAGGTGTACTGTTTTCCCTCGTTGTAAATCTCACATTTGATGATGGACCACAGGTTCTCAATGGGGTTCAGATCAGGTGAACAAGGAGGCCAAGTCATTAGATTTTCTTCTTTTATACCCTTTCTTGCCAGCCACGCTGTGGAGTACTTGGACGCGTGTGATGGAGCATTGTCCTGCATGAAAATCATGTTTTTCTTGAAGGATGCAGACTTCTTCCTGTACCACTGCTTGAAGAAGGTGTCTTCCAGAAACTGGCAGTAGGACTGGGAGTTGAGCTTGACTCCATCCTCAACCCGAAAAGGCCCCACAAGCTCATCTTTGATGATACCAGCCCAAACCAGTACTCCACCTCCACCTTGCTGGCGTCTGAGTCGGACTGGAGCTCTTTGCCCTTTACCAATCCAGCCACGGGCCCATCCATCTGGCCCATCAAGACTCACTCTCATTTCATCAGTCCATAAAACCTTAGAAAAATCAGTCTTGAGATATTTCTTGGCCCAGTCTTGACGTTTCAGCTTGTGTGTCTTGTTCAGTGGTGGTCGTCTTTCAGCCTTTCTTACCTTGGCCATGTCTCTGAGTATTGCACACCTTGTGCTTTTGGGCACTCCAGTGATGTTGCAGCTCTGAAATATGGCCAAACTGGTGGCAAGTGGCATCCTGGCAGCTGCACGCTTGACTTTTCTCAGTTCATGGGCAGTTATTTTGTGCCTTGGTTTTTCCACACGCTTCTTGCGACCCTGTTGACTATTTTGAATGAAACGCTTGATTGTTCGATGATCACGCTTCAGAAGCTTTGCAATTTTAAGAGTGCTGCATCCCTCTGCAAGATATCTCACTATTTTTGACTTTTCTGAGCCTGTCAAGTCCTTCTTTTGACCCATTTTGCCAAAGGAAAGGAAGTTGCCTAATAATTATGCACACCTGATATAGGGTGTTGATGTCATTAGACCACACCCCTTCTCATATACAGCTTGGAGTAAGACAACATGCATAAAGAGGATGATGTGGTCAAAATACTCATTTGCCTAATAATTCTGCACTCCCTGTATATTGTGTAACTGTTATGTGCAAGTGTTAATAATATATATTGTTTAGCTGTCATGTGCTAGTGATAATATATATTGTGTAACTGTTATGTGCTAGTGTTAATAATATATATTGTATAGCTGTTATGTGCTAGTGTTAATAATATATATTGTATAGCTGTTATGTGCTATTGTTAATCCTATATTATAAAAGGCCAAGTGTGTTTGCCTGAAGCTGTCATGCGCAGCCGCAGTAGAGACAAACACACTTGGCCTTAGATCCCAGACACCTCGCGCGCACAGCTACCTGATCTGCCGACTGCCAGACAGTGCCTCGAAAAGAAGTGAGCGTGGCCGAGCATGTGCGGGGGCGTGGCCGAGCATGTGCGGGGGCGTGGCCTAGCATGCAGGTCCATGAAGGGGGCGTGGCCTAGCGTGCAGGTCCGTGAAGGGGGCGTGGCCGGGGGCAGGGCCGTGAAAGGCCATGGAGAGAGCTCAAACAGCTCAAAAGAGGTGAGAGGGGTGATAGAGAAATCAAGGGAAGAGAGAGATCAAGGGGAGAGAGAGAGATCAAGGGGAGAGAGAGAGAGATCAAGGGGAGAGAGAGAGAGAGAGAGAGAGATCAAGGGGAGAGAGAGAGATCAAGGGGAGAGAGAGATCAAGGGGAGAGAGAGAGAGATTAAGGAGAGAGAGAGATCAAGGAGAGAGAGAGTTCAAGGGGAGAGAGAGATAGATCAAGGGGAGAGAGAGAGAGAGAGAGACAGGGGAGAGACAGGGGGAGAGAGAGAGAGAGAGACAGGGGGAGAGAGAGAGAGATCAAGGGGAGAGAGAGATCAAGGGGAGAGGAGAGAGAGACAGGGGATAGAGAGAGAGAGAGACAGGGGAGAGAGAGAGAGAGAGAGAGAGAGAGAGACAGGGGGAGAGAGAGAGAGAGAGAGAGACAGGGGAGAGAGAGAGAGACAGGGGAGATAGAGAGACAGGGGAGAGAGAGAGAGACAGGAGAGAGAGAGACAGGGGAGAGAGAGAGAGACAGGAGGAGAGAGAGAAAGACAGGGGAGAGAGAGAGGGACAGGGGAGAGAGAGAGAGAGAGAGACAGGGAAGAGAGAGAGACAGGGAAGAGAGAGAGACAGGGGAGAGAGAGAGACAGGGGAGAGAGAGAGACAGGGGAGAGAGAGAGAGACAGGGGAGAGAGAGAGACAGGGGGGAGAGAGAGAGAGACAGGGAGAGAGAGAGAGAGAGACAGGAGAGAGAGAGAGAGAGAGAGAGAGAGAGAGAGAGAGAGAGAGAGAGACAGGGGGAGGGATAGAGACAGGGGGGAGGGAGAGAGACAGGGGAGAGAGAGAGAGACAGGGGAGAGAGAGAGACAGGGGAGAGAGAGAGAGAGAGAGACAGGGGAGAGAGAGAGAGACAGGGGGGAGAGAGAGAGAGACACAGGGGAGAGAGAGAGAGAGGCAGGGGAGAGAGAGAGACAGGGAAGAGAGAGAGACAGGGGAGAGAGAGAGACAGGGGAGAGAGAGACAGGGGAGAGAGAGAGAGACAGGGGGAGAGAGAGAGAGACAGGGGAGAGAGAGAGACAGGGGAGAGACAGAGACAGGGAAGAGAGAGAGACAGGGGAGAGAGAGAGAGACAGGGGGGAGAGAGAGAGACACACAGGGGAGAGAGAGAGAGAGAGACAGGGAAGAGAGAGAGACAGGGAAGAGAGAGAGACAGGGGAGAGAGAGAGAGACAGGGGAGAGAGAGAGAGACACACAGGGGAGAGAGAGAGAGAGAGACAGGGAAGAGAGAGAGACAGGGAAGAGAGAGAGACAGGGGAGAGAGAGAGAGACAGGGGAGAGAGAGAGAGACAGGGGGGAGAGAGAGAGAGACAGGGGAGAGAGAGAGACAGGGGAGAGAGAGAGACAGGGGGAGAGAGAGAGAGACAGGGGAGAGAGAGAGAGACAGGGGGGAGGGAGAGAGACAGGGGAGAGAGAGAGAGACAGGGGAGAGAGAGAGACAGGGGAGAGAGAGAGAGACAGGGGAGAGAGAGAGAGAGAGACAGGGAAGAAAGAGAGAGAGACAGGGGAGAGAGAGAGAGGGGAGAGAGAAAGAGAGAGAGAGGGGAGAGAGGGAGAGAGTAAGAGAGAGGGAGAGAGAAAGAGAGAGGGGAGAGAGAGAGGGGAGCGAGAGAGAGGGGAGAGAGAGACAGGGGAGAGAGAGAGACAGGGAAGAGAGAGAGACAGGGGAGAGAGAGAGACAGGGGAGAGAGAGACAGGGGAGAGAGAGAGAGACAGGGGGAGAGAGAGAGAGAGAAAGGGGAGAGAGAGAGACAGGGGAGAGAGAGAGAGAGACAGGGGCGAGAGAGAGACAGGGGAGAGAGAGAGAGACAGGGGAGAGAGAGAGAGACACAGGGGAGAGAGAGAGAGACAGGGAAGAGAGAGAGACAGGGAAGAGAGAGAGACAGGGGAGAGAGAGAGAGACAGGGGGGAGAGAGAGAGAGAGAGAGACAGGGGAGAGAGAGAGACAGGGGAGAGAGAGAGAGAGACAGGGGGAGAGAGAGAGAGACAGGGGAGAGAGAGAGAGAGAGAGAGAGAGAGACAGGGGGAGGGAGAGAGACAGGGGAGAGAGAGAGAGACAGGGGAGAGAGAGAGAGAGAGAGACAGGGGAGAGAGACAGGGGAGAGAGAGAGAGAGAGAGAGAGAGAGAGAGAGAGAGAGACAGACAGGGGGGAGAGAGAGAGAGACAGGGAAGAAAGAGAGAGAGACAGGGAAGAAAGAGAGAGAGACAGGGGAGAGAGAAAGAGAGAGAGAGGGGAGAGAGGGAGAGAGTTAGAGAGAGGGAGAGAGAAAGAGAGAGGGGAGAGAGAAAGAGAGAGGGGAGCGAGAGAGAGGGGAGAGAGAGAGGGGAGCAAGAGAGAGAGAAGGGAGAGAGAAAGAGAGAGGGAGAGAGTAAGAGAGAGAAAGAGAGAGGGGAGAGAGAGAGAGGGGAGAGAGAGAGGGGAAAGAGAGAGAGGGGAGAGAGAGAGAGGAGAGAGAGAGAGAGAGAGAGAGAGGGGGAGAGAGAGAGAGGGAGAGAGGGAGAGGGGAGAGAGAGAAAGAGAGAGGGGAGATAGAGAGGGAGAGAGAGAGCGCAAAAGACGGGGGGAGAGAGAGAGAGCAAAATAGGGGGAGAGAGAGAGTGCAAAAGAGAAGGGGGAAGAGAGAGTGCAAAAGAGAGGGGGGAGAGAGAGAGCTCAAAAGAGAGGAGGAGAGAGAGCGCAAAAGAGAGGGGGGAGAGAGAGAAAGCAAAAGAGAGTGGGAGGGAGAGAACGCAAGGGGTGGGACCACTGTACTGCAAAAAATGGCCCGTGTGAACGGGCTTTAGGACTAGTAATATATATTTGTGTAACTGTTATGTGCTAGTGTTAATAATATATAGTGTATAGCTGTTATGTGCTAGTGTTAATAATATATATTGTGTAACTGTTATGTGCTAGTGTTAATAATATATAGTGTATAGCTGTTATGTGCTAGTGTTAATAATATATATTTTATAACTGTTATGTGCCAGTGTTAATAATATAAATTGTATAACTATTATGTACTAGTGTTAATAATATATATTGTATAGCTGTTATGTGCTGGTGTTGATAATTTATATTGTGTGGCTGTTATGTGCTGGTGTTGATAATTTATATTGTGTGGCTGTTATGTGCTAGTGTTGTTAATAATATATATTGTGTAGCTGTTATGTGCTAGTGTTAATAATATATATTGTGTAACTGCTATGTGCTAGTGTTAATAATATATATTGTGTAGCAGTTATGTACTAGTGTTAATAATATATGTGTAACTGTTATGTGCTAGTGTTAATAATATATATTGTATAACTGTTATGTGCTAGTGTTAATAATATAAATTGTGTAGCTGTTATGGCCAGTGTTAATAATATATATTTTGTAACTTTTATGTGCTAGTGTTAATAATATATATTGTGTAACTGTTATGTGCTAGTGTTAATAATATATATTGTGTAGTTGTTATGTGCTAGTGTTAATAATATATATTGTGTAGTTGTTATGTGCTATTGTTAATAATATATATTATGTAGCTGTTATGTGCTAGTGTTAATAATATATATTGTGTAGCTGTTATGTGCTAGTGTTAATAATATATATTATGTAGCTGTTATCCGTTAGTGCTAATAATACATGTTGTGTAGCTGTTATGTGCTAGTGTTAATAATATATATTGTGTAGCTGTTAAGTGCTAGTGTTAATAATATATACTGTATATCTGTTATGTGCCAGTGTTAATAATATATATTGTGTAGTTGTTATGTGCTAGTGTTAATAATATATATTGTGTAACTGTTATGTACTAGTGTTAATAATATATATTGTGTAGCTGTTATGTGCTAGTGTTAATAATATATATTGTGTAACTGTTATGTACTAGTGTTAATAATATATATTGTGTAGCTGTTATGTGCTAGTGTTAATAATATATATTGTGTAGCTGTTATGTGCTAGTGTTAATAATATATATTGTGTAGCAGTTATGTACTAGTGTTAATAATATATGTGTAACTGTTATGTGCTAGTGTTAATAATATATATTGTATAACTGTTATGTGCTAGTGTTAATAATATAAATTGTGTAGCTGTTATGTGCTAGTGTTAATAATATATATATATATATATAGTGTTTAACTGTTATGTACTAGTGTTAATAATATATATTGTATAGCGGTAATGGCCAGTGTTAATAATATATATTTTGTAACTTTTATGTGCTAGTGTTAATATATATTGTGTAACTGTTATGTGCTAGTGTTAATAATATATATTGTGTAGTTGTTATGTGCTAGTGTTAATAATATATATTGTGTAGTTGTTATGTGCTATTGTTAATAATATATATTATGTAGCTGTTATGTGCTAGTGTTAATAATATATATTGTGTAGCTGTTATGTGCTAGTGTTAATAATATATATTATGTAGCTGTTATCTGTTAGTGCTAATAATATATATTGTGTAGCTGTTATGTGCTAGTGTTAATAATATATAGTGTAGCTGTTATGTGCTAGTGTTAATAATATATATTGTGTAGCTGTTATGTGCTAGTGTTAATAATATATACTGTATATCTGTTATGTGCTAGTGTTAATAATATATATTGTGTAGTTGTTATGTGCTAGTGTTAATAATATATATTGTGTAGTTGTTATGTGCTAGTGTTAATAATATATATTGTGTAACTGTTATGTACTAGTGTTAATAATATATATTGTGTAGCTGTTATGTGCTAGTGTTAATAATATATATTGTATAGCTGTTATGTACTAGTGTTAATAATATATATTGTGTAACTGTTATGTACTAGTGTTAATAATATATATTGTGTAGCTGTTATGTACTAGTGTTAATAATATATATTGTGTAGCTGTTATGTGCTAGTGTTAATAATATATATTGTGTAGCTGTTATGTGCTAGTGTTAATAATATATATTGTGTAGATGTTATATGCTAGTGTTAATAATAAATATTGTGTAGCTGTTATGTGCTAGTGTTAATAATATATATTGTGTAACTGTTATCTGCTAATGAAGAATATAACAAGGACAATGTGCTCAGTTTCTGTCATTCTTATGAATTTGCAGCATTACATTTTAATAAACATCCAACCCGTCTTTGAAATGGAGACACATTTTCTGTTTGCCTGATTGGCTGCTGATTGACATGTGACTTCTCAGGGTGTTTTCTGGGAGTTGATGTTTTCTATCATTCTTCCCCTTACTTCCTGTACAGCCAAAGTAGTCTAGCTGCAAACTGGAGCTCCACTCTAGACAGGAAACATGTGACCTCCACTGACTCTAGACAGGAAACATGTGACCTCCATTCAAAGCTTTTTTTTTTTAATCAACTTTAATGTAACAAACAACCTATAGACAATCATTCTGAAAACGAAACATTTTGCAGCTTTCTTGTTCTTCTTAATGTACACTCACAGTGGTTTATGCTGATTGTCATTTATAAGGTAACCACTGTGAGTGCACATTAAGAAGATCAAAAAAGCTGCAAAATGTTCAGAATGATTGTCTATAGGTTGTTTGTTACATTAAAGTTGATTAAAAAAAAAAAAAAAAGCTTTGAGTGGAGGTCACATGTTTCCTGTCTAGAGTGGAGCTCCAGTCTGCAGCTAGACCCTTCTCTGTACAGCTGCAGCCGGGTGAGTGAGTCAGGCTGTGTGTATTGTGTGATTATAAGTTTGTTTTTATTTCTGCACTGCTTAAAAATGATCAGTTTTTATAAATAGGAATAAAAAAGAGGGCGCCACATAGGGTGATATTGTTGGATCAAAGTTCAAAAAGGTATTTATTATCGTCGCTTACCGGAGAACGATGCACCGTATTGTAACCGGTGCTGACAAGCAGGCTAACACTTTCAGTGGTTAGCACACTGGGTGGCCTCCGGCAGGTTATACACAGCTGGTACTCAGCGTTCACTTGATTGATGTGCGTCTGTGCGGCTGCAGCTAACGAGTCAGACACTGTGATGGATCAGACAATTTCGAACCTTTGTCAGGGAGGAAGCACTGCAGTGGATCGCACACTTTGACACCTTAACCAGGAAGGCTCAAAAGAGAACAAAGGACAACTTCCGTATATAAAATAAATGAATTTTATTCCATACAAACTGCTACGCGTTTCTAGACCTACACCGGTCTTTTCATCAGGCATACAAACAATGGATACAAATTTCATAAAATAACGATCTTATATACAATTAAAAACGGAAGTTGTCATGGTTTTCAGCAATCACCAATGAGCTGAAAATGGATACTCTGTATCCCATTTGTGCTAATTAGGCTAAGTCACCTGTACATATCATTAACCCTTGCATTATAAATCCTAAAAATCCCATAAGTATAAATATTTGAAAATAAAACAATTTCTACATCAGTTTGAAGCGTCCTATAACAATCTGCTATAATTATCGCTGATGTGTTGGAATAAACCTACATGAACATTTGCAATATAATGTGTGTTTCGCATATCTAAATGAAAAATAAATAAAAAGTAAAACTATTTCTAACAGGTTGGGACAATTCAAAGAGTCTAATCACAATTTGCTGCAATTAACCTAGAAGTGTTAAAGTCAGCATCAATCAACATTTACAAAGAAATGTGTGTGATTCGCATATCTAAATGCAAAAATAGATAGTATGTGGTTTTATTTTGACCAGGTTATCAAACCAAAATTGAATTAAAATTTAAAATTGTCAAAACACCACTGACTGAATGACTCATGTTTAATCACTTCAGGAGTGTTTTGTTTTAGTCTTATTCTGAAACAGTAATAATAATGGCATAACATAAAAAGAACTAAAGTATGTGTGAGTGTATGTAAGTACTTACATACACTCACACATACTTTAGTTCTTTTTATGTTATGCCATTATTATTACTGTTTCAGAATAAGACTAAAACAAAACACTCCTGAAGTGATTAAACATGAGTCATTCAGTCAGTGGTGTTTTGACAATTTTAAATTTTAATTCAATTGGTTTGATAACCTGGTCAAAATAAAACCACATACTATCTATTTTTGCATTTAGATATGCGAATCACACACATTTCTTTGTAAATGTTGATTGATGCTGACTTTAACACTTCTAGGTTAATTGCAGCAAATTGTGATTAGACTCTTTGAATTGTCCCAACCTGTTAGAAATAGTTTTACTTTTTATTTATTTTTCATTTAGATATGCGAAACACACATTATATTGCAAATGTTCATGTAGGTTTATTCCAACACATCAGCGATAATTATAGCAGATTGTTATAGGACGCTTCAAACTGATGTAGAAATTGTTTTATTTTCAAATATTTATACTTATGGGATTTTTAGGATTTATAATGCAAGGGTTAATGATATGTACAGGTGACTTAGCCTAATTAGCACAAATGGGATACAGAGTATCCATTTTCAGCTCATTGGTGATTGCTGAAAACCATGACAACTTCCGTTTTTAATTGTATATAAGATCGTTATTTTATGAAATTTGTATCCATTGTTTGTATGCCTGATGAAAAGACCGGTGTAGGTCTAGAAACGCGTAGCAGTTTGTATGGAATAAAATTCATTTATTTTATATACGGAAGTTGTCCTTTGTTCTCTTTTGAGCCTTCCTGGTTAAGGTGTCAAAGTGTGCGATCCACTGCAGTGCTTCCTCCCTGACAAAGGTTCGAAATTGTCTGATCCATCACAGTGTCTGACTCGTTAGCTGCAGCCGCACAGACGCACATCAATCAAGTGAACGCTGAGTACCAGCTGTGTATAACCTGCCGGAGGCCACCCAGTGTGCTAACCACTGAAAGTGTTAGCCTGCTTGTCAGCACCGGTTACAATACGGTGCATCGTTCTCCGGTAAGCGACGATAATAAATACCTTTTTGAACTTTGATCCAACAATATCACCCTATGTGGCGCCCTCTTTTTTATTCCTAATTACAGATATCTCCTTTCCGAAGACCAGAGGAGCATTTGCCGCCAGTATCTTTGAGTGCAAGACCCAGCACTACCAACTCACATGAACTTTATGGTTTGTTTTTATACCAATACCACGTAATAACTTTTCACAGCGCACCCCGCACACGGTTCCCTTTGGGGTTCCCTTCTCATGACTGTTTAGTTTTTATAAATGTTGTCCTTTTAGTGCCTGTTATTTACCTGCTTGTACCAGGCAACGAGATAGTAACTGCTGTTTAAATGTTAGTGCTAGTGAAAGGGTTAATACACTCTCTCTGCGGCTCTCTGTCTTGTAAAGGGGTTAATACATTCTGTGCTGCTCTCTGTGCTAGTGAAGGGTTAATACACACAGTGCAGCTCTCTGTGCAGCTCTCTGTGCTAGTGAAGGGTTAATACACACTGTGCTGCTCTCTGTGCTAGTGAAGGGTTAATACACACTGTGCTGCTCTCTGTGCTAGTGAAGGGTTAATACACACTACTGCTCTCTGTGCCAGTGAAGGGTTAATATACACTGTGCTGCTCTCTGTGCTAGTGAAGGGTTAATACACACTGTGCTGCTCTCTGTGCTAGTGAAGGGTTAATACACACAGTGCAGCTCTGTGTGCTAGTGAAGGGTTAATACACACTGCTGCTCTCTGTGCTAGTGAAGGGGTTAATACACACTGTACTGCTCTCTGTGCTAGTGAAGGGTTAATACACACTGTGCTGCTTTCTGTGCTAGTGAAGGGTTAATACACACTGTGCTGCTCTCTGTGCTAGTGAAGGGGTTAATACACACTGTGCTGCTCTCTGTGCTAGTGAAGGGGTTAATACACACTGTGCTGCTCTCTGTGCTAGTGAAGGGGTTAATACACACTGTGCTGCTCTGTGGTAGTGAAGGGTTAATACACACTGTGCTGCTCTCTGTGCTAGTGAAGGGTTAATACACACTGTGCTGCTCTATGTGCTAGTGAAGGGTTAATACACACTGTGCTGCTCTCTGTGCTAGTGAAGGGTTAATACACACTACTGCTCTCTGTGCCAGTGAAGGGTTAATATACACTGTGCTGCTCTCTGTGCTAGTGAAGGGTTAATACACACTGTGCTGCTCTCTGTGCTAGTGAAGGGTTAATACACACAGTGCAGCTCTGTGTGCTAGTGAAGGGTTAATACACACTGCTGCTCTCTGTGCTAGTGAAGGGGTTAATACACACTGTACTGCTCTCTGTGCTAGTGAAGGGTTAATACACACTGTGCTGCTTTCTGTGCTAGTGAAGGGTTAATACACACTGTGCTGCTCTCTGTGCTAGTGAAGGGGTTAATACACACTGTGCTGCTCTCTGTGCTAGTGAAGGGGTTAATACACACTGTGCTGCTCTCTGTGCTAGTGAAGGGGTTAATACACACTGTGCTGCTCTCTGTGCTAGTGAAGGGGTTAATACACACTGTGCTGCTCTGTGGTAGTGAAGGGTTAATACACACTGTGCTGATCTCTGTGCTAGTAAAGGGTTAATACACACTGTGCTGCTCTCTGTGCTAGTGAAGGGTTAATACACACTGTGCTACTCTCTGTGCTAGTGAAAGGTTAAAAACACACTGTGCTGCTCTCTGTGCTAGTGAAGGGTTAATACACTCTGTGCTGCTCTCTGTGCTAGTGAAGGGGTTAATACACACTGTGCTGCTCTCTGTGCTTGTGAAGGGTTAAAACACACTGTGCTGCTCTCTGTGCTAGGGAAGGGTTAATACACACTGTGCTGCTCTCTGTGCTAGTGAAGGGTTAATACACACTGTGCTGCTCTCTGTGCTAGTGAAGGGGTTAATACACACTGTGCTGCTCTGTGCTAGTGAAGGGTTAATACACACTCTGCTTCTCTCAGTGCTAGTGAAGGGTTAATACACACTGTGTTGCTCTTTGTGCGAGAAAAGGGTTAATTGACACTGTGCTGCTCTTTGTACTAGTGAAGGGTTAATATACCCTGTTCTGTTCTCAGTGCTAGTGAAGGGTTAATACACACTGTGCTGATCTCTGTGCTAGTGAAGGGTTAATACACACTGTGCTGCTCTCTGTGCTAGTGAAGGGTTAATACACAATGTGCAGCTCTCTGTGCCAGTTAAGGGTTAATACACACTGTACTGATCTCTGTGCTAGTGGAGGGTTAATACACACTGTGCTGCTCTCTGTGCCAGTGAAGGGTTAATACACACTGTGCTGCCCTCTGTGCTAGTGGAGGGTTAATACACACTATGCTGCCCTCTGTGCTAGTGGAGGGTTAATACACACTGTGCTGATCTCTGTGCTAGTGGAGGGTTAATACACACTGTGCAGCTGTATGTGCTAGTGAAGGGTTAATATGCACTGTGTTGTTCTCTTTGCAGATGAAGGGTTAATACACACTGTGCTGCTCTCTTTGCAGATGAAGGGTTAATACACACTGTGCTGCTCTCTGTGCTAGTGGAGGGTTAATACACACTGTGCTGCCCTCTGTGCTAGTGAAGGGTTAATACACACTGTGCTGCTCTCTGTGCCAGTGAAGGGTTAATACACACTGTGCTTCCCTCTGTGCCAGTGAAGGGTTAATACACACTGTGCTGCCCTCTGTGCTAGTGAAGGGTTAATATACACTGTGTTGATCTCTGTGCTAGTGGAGGGTTAATACACACTGTGCAGCTGTATGTGCTAGTGAAGGGTTAATACACACTGTGTTGCTCTCTTTGCAGATGAAGGGTTAATACACACTGTGCTGCTCTCTGTGCTAGTGAAGGGTTAATACACACTGTGCTGCTCTCTGTGCTAGTGAAGGGTTAATACACACTGTGCTGCTCTCTGTGCTAGTGAAGGGTTAATACACACTACTGCTCTCTGTGCCAGTGAAGGGTTAATATACACTGTGCTGCTCTCTGTGCTAGTGAAGGGTTAATACACACTGTGCTGCTCTCTGTGCTAGTGAAGGGTTAATACACACAGTGCAGCTCTGTGTGCTAGTGAAGGGTTAATACACACTGCTGCTCTCTGTGCTAGTGAAGGGGTTAATACACACTGTACTGCTCTCTGTGCTAGTGAAGGGTTAATACACACTGTGCTGCTTTCTGTGCTAGTGAAGGGTTAATACACACTGTGCTGCTCTCTGTGCTAGTGAAGGGGTTAATACACACTGTGCTGCTCTGTGGTAGTGAAGGGTTAATACACACTGTGCTGATCTCTGTGCTAGTAAAGGGTTAATACACACTGTGCTGCTCTCTGTGCTAGTGAAAGGTTAAAAACACACTGTGCTGCTCTCTGTGCTAGTGAAGGGTTAATACACTCTGTGCTGCTCTCTGTGCTAGTGAAGGGGTTAATACACACTGTGCTGCTCTCTGTGCTTGTGAAGGGTTAAAACACACTGTGCTGCTCTCTGTGCTAGGGAAGGGTTAATACACACTGTGCTGCTCTCTGTGCTAGTGAAGGGTTAATACACACTGTGCTGCTCTCTGTGCTAGTGAAGGGGTTAATACACACTGTGCTGCTCTCTGTGCTAGTGAAGGGGTTAATACACACTGTGCTGCTCTGTGCTAGTGAAGGGTTAATACACACTCTGCTTCTCTCAGTGCTAGTGAAGGGTTAATACACACTGTGTTGCTCTTTGTGCGAGAAAAGGGTTAATTGACACTGTGCTGCTCTTTGTACTAGTGAATGGTTAATATACCCTGTTCTGTTCTCAGTGCTAGTGAAGGGTTAATACACACTGTGCTGATCTCTGTGCTAGTGAAGGGTTAATACACACTGTGCTGCTCTCTGTGCTAGTGAAGGGTTAATACACAATGTGCAGCTCTCTGTGCCAGTTAAGGGTTAATACACACTGTACTGATCTCTGTGCTAGTGGAGGGTTAATACACACTGTGCTGCTCTCTGTGCCAGTGAAGGGTTAATACACACTGTGCTGCCCTCTGTGCTAGTGGAGGGTTAATACACACTATGCTGCCCTCTGTGCTAGTGGAGGGTTAATACACACTGTGCTGATCTCTGTGCTAGTGGAGGGTTAATACACACTGTGCAGCTGTATGTGCTAGTGAAGGGTTAATATGCACTGTGTTGTTCTCTTTGCAGATGAAGGGTTAATACACACTGTGCTGCTCTCTTTGCAGATGAAGGGTTAATACACACTGTGCTGCTCTCTGTGCTAGTGGAGGGTTAATACACACTGTGCTTCCCTCTGTGCCAGTGAAGGGTTAATACACACTGTGCTGCCCTCTGTGCTAGTGAAGGGTTAATATACACTGTGTTGATCTCTGTGCTAGTGGAGGGTTAATACACACTGTGCAGCTGTATGTGCTAGTGAAGGGTTAATACACACTGTGTTGCTCTCTTTGCAGATGAAGGGTTAATACACACTGTGCTGCTCTCTGTGCTAGTGAAGGGTTAATACACCCTATGATGCTCTCTGTGCTAGTGAAGGGTTAATACGTACTGTGCTGCTCTCTGTGCTAGTGAAGGGTTAATACACCCTGTGATGCTCTCTGTGCTAGTGAAGGGTTACTACACACTATGATGCCCTCTGTGCTAGTGAAGAGTTAATACACACTGTGCTGCTCTCTGTGCTAGTGAAGGGTTAATACACACTGTACTGCTCTCTGTGCCAATGAAGAGTTAACACACACTCTCCTGCTCTTTCTGCTAGTGAAGGGTTAATACAACCTGTGATGCTCTCTGTGCTAGTGAAGGGTTAATACAGTCTGTGCTGCTCTCTGTGCTAGTAAAGGGTTAATACACACTGTGCTGATCTCTGTGCTATTGGAGGGTTAATGCACACTGTGCTGCCCTCTGTGCTAGTGAAGGGTTAATACACACTGTGCTGATCTCTGTGCTAGTGGAGGGTTAATACACACTGTGCTGCTCTCTGTGTTAGTGAAGGGTTAATACACACTGTGCAGCTTTTTTTTTTTTTTTTTTTTTTTTTTTAATATTTATTTCTAACCAACACATTTATGAAATGAGAAAAAAAAACAAAAAAAGAAACAGAAACCTAACCAAGCAAGAGACGACAATACATAAATTAAAGCCGCCCTTTTACAAGATTACAAAGTTGCTTTTAGTCATTTAAATAATAATATGTAAATTCACACTTGATTCCTGAATTTCTATAATTCTCATAGTTACTTATACCCAAACAATGTGTTGGTGATTTTACCATATTAACTTCCCAAGAAGATGGGGGAAAAGAAAAAGGAAAGAGTAAGGAAAAAAAAGTGAATAAATTTCCCTCAAGTTGCTTCCACCCACCACTCAAACTACAAGCAGACATAAATAGTGTTAATCCAGGTGTAGTTCCGGAAATTCATTATTCATTAGGGCCAATTCTAAAGTTTCTGTCCCTCGAAAAGGCGAGATTAGTAACAATTGAATTTCTTTAGGAAGGCTGTTAATTACATTCTTCCATTTAATTGTTTGATTTGTGCCTCAGAGTTTATCAAAGTATCCATTTGTTCCATTATAAGTTGGTTTTTAAGTTTTTGAATAAATTCTGACAAGTTAGGGGCTTTAAACGATTTCCAATATTTAAGAATCAATAGCCTAGCTGCCATTATTACCGTATTTAAATGTAGTGTGTTTTTATTTAATCCTTCTTTATGTAAGTCTATAAAGAAAAAGATATGGTCTTCTTTTAATTGAAACTGGGTATTATTAACTTTATTCGTCCAAAGATTAATCTTATTCCAGAATTTCCTAACCTTTGGGCATCCCCAAAAATAGTGTTTTATGTCTGCTTTAAATTGTCTACATTTAGGACAGGAAGAGCCTAGGTTATCCCATGATGCTTTCATCCACGGTGTGATATAAGTGTGATTGATAATTTTCGTGTGTGTGATTCTCTCCAGGCAGTAGCGAGTGTTGATGCATCTGCTCGCCTATAGCTTTTATATATAATATCAACCGAGACTTTCCACCAATCTGCAAATTTTTTAACATTATCCAAGCCTTTCTGATTCATGACTAATTTGTATAGTGTGGTTATATTATATTTCCCTGCCTTAAAGAGTATAAATGCAGGCTCTAATATTTCAAAAATTGTGACCTCCCGTATGTCCTGTAAAAGTACCTGTAGGAAATGCCGTATCTGAAAAAAAAAAAAAAAAATCTTTATTAGAAATTTCATATTCTTGAATTACATCTTGCATTGATCGGCAATCTCCAGTAACCGGGTCTCTTAACGGGTCTATATATCTTAAACCCTTTTTAGCCCATTCATTGAAAATTTTTGAATTTAAGGCTGGTGTAAAATTTGGATTGCCTGCTATAGTCAGAAATTTAGAGTAGCGGTGAGAACTGTTTAATTTTTTTGATAATTTATACCAGGCCTGAATTACATTATAGATAACAGGCATCTTCTTAATTTTCGCTGGGCATTTATCAGGGTTACAGTGAAGCAGGGCCTTCAGAGAGTATGACTGAACAAACGATTCTTCTGTTACTAAATCTGTATAGTAATCTGGTTCTGTTAGCCAGTCCAGCGCTATTTTAGAAATACACGCTAAATTATAGAATTCTATATCTGGCAATGCTAGTCCCCCGTCACGTCTGGATAAAACTAATTTATTATATGCAATAGCTTTTCTTTTTCCCCCCATATGAATTGTGTAATTAGCTGCTTGATTATTTTTATGTCTGCTTGTTTTATTATAATTGGAAGATTTTGCATCAAGTGTAAAATTTTGGGAAAGTCACCATTTTAAACAAGTTAATTTTGCCAGATAGCGTAAGATGAAATTTAGCCCAATTTCCTAGGTCACGTTTAATTTTAATGAGAATTGGCTTATAATTTAGGTCGTACCATTCCTTACTATCCAGAGACATTGTTATCCCCAGGTATACAAAAGTGGAATTTGCTTCCTTAAAATAATATGACTGCGCCGAGTCTTTATGTTTTTTAAGCCAAAAGATCTCTGATTTTAACATGTTGACTTTATACCCTGAGAAGCTGCTAAATTCTTGAAGAATCTGTGTTAATATTGGTATGTTACTAGCTGTATTGGCTGTCAAGACTAAAAGGTCATCGGCGTACAGTAATGTAGTGATTCTCCTCTTCCCCATTTTAATCCCCTCTATTTCTTTTCTTATGTATATTACTAAAGGTTCAAGCGCTAAATTAAAAAGATAGGGGGAGAGTGGACAACCCTGTCTCGAGCCTTTAAGAAGTGGGAAGTTGATAGTGTGGGAATTATTAATCAAGATAGAGGTGTTAGAGGATTTATAGATTAATTTGATGAAGCTTAAGAAGGTACCCTCGACTCCATACCTGGGAAGGGTGG
The DNA here is from genome assembly GCF_027579735.1 of Bombina bombina. Classification (NCBI taxonomy): domain Eukaryota; kingdom Metazoa; phylum Chordata; class Amphibia; order Anura; family Bombinatoridae; genus Bombina; species Bombina bombina. The sequence continues at coordinate 59,364,401 of NC_069503.1, forward strand.
AAAACAGATGATCCCAGGAAATGGAGTCGAAGGCCTTCTCGGCATCAATTGATATTATTGCAGAGTCAGATGATTTTAATGGACCGTTCTTCTCTAAGAAAAAATTATTTAAAATCAGTTGGAGTCTCCTCAAATTACGTGTTGCATTCCGACCTGGCATAAAGCCAGCCTGGTCTTTATGAATGAGGGGACCTATTATTAGCTTAAGCCTTTCAGCAAGGATACTCGTTAGTACTTTATAATCACTATTTAAAAGAGATATCCGCCTATATGAGCTGATCAGTTACTGGTCTTTATTTTTTTTTAATATTAAAACTATTTGAGAGGCTGAAAAATATCTAGAGGGGGGTTTTGCATCAGAATAATAACTATTAAACAGTAGTACTAATGTCTGTACTATATCCTCTAATAGGATTTTATAAAGTTCTATAGGGATCTGGTCGGGGCCTGCAGCTTTATTTATTGCTGCTTTTTTATTGCCTTAATTACCTCGTTGTGGGTAATAGGGGCGTTTAGTGCCTCTTGTTGGTCTATATTTAATTTTGGGATTTGGATATTTTGCCAAAATTTATGTTTGGAAGCCAGATCTATTTTATCTTTCGCATACAGCTCTTGAAAATATTCTGAAACACAATTAGTAATTTCATTAGGTTTAGTAATTCTGCCTGAAGGGGTATTAAGGGCCTCAATCATGACTTTCTTATTTTTAGCTTTAGTAAGGCCTGCCAGGAACTTCCCAGCTTTCCCCCCATGTCTATAATAAAATGACCTAGTTCTGAGGGTGTCTTGTGCAACCCTTTGCGATAAGAAGGTTTCTCTTTCCTTTTTACATTGTTGATAGATCTGCCAGAATTTTTGTGAAGGGTCACTAACATGTGAATTTTAGGCGTTTCGCAGTTGATTCGCTAAATGTATATCCTTCTTTGTCATTATCTTTTTTTGGATTACTAAGTAGGCCTTAATTTCCCCCCTAATTACGGCTTTGAAAGATTCCCACAAGATTTCTGTCTGGATAGATGGAGAAAAATTTATTTAATAAAATTTGTTCCATTTTGTTCTCAGCCATGCTTTAAAATTAACATTCTCCGACAAGTATCTTGGGAAGAACAGCCTATTGTTAGTGCCATCTAATGTATTCCTTAAAGTGATCTTTAGTGTGAGAATCGCATGATCTGAAATAACCACCTCTTTTATGTCTGCTAGCATATCTAACCCCAGCATATTTTCAGCCACCAGAAAATAGTCTATCCTTGACATTGTTTGATATGAATGTGACTCGCATGTAAAGTGTCTTATATCTGGGTTCTGTATCCTCCATATATCTTTCATATGTAGGAAATTTATAAAGTTTTTAAATAATTTTGATTCTTGTTTGCTATTTCTATTTAAAGCTGGTTTAAGTCTATCTAAGGTCGGGAATATAGTTAAATTAAAATCACCGGCGATAACAAGATTCTTCGCGTGTAGGTTAAAGAGAAGAGTCTGCAATTTATCCCAGAATGCTTGGTCTATTTTATTAGGGGCATAAAGATTACATAGATTGAAGACCATGCCATTGATTGAGATTTGCAGCTTTATGTGCTAGCTGAGGGTTAATATGCACTGTGTTGCTCTATTTGCTAGTGAAGGGTTAATATGCACTGTGCTGCTCTATGTGCTAGTGAAGGGTTAATACACACTGTGCAGCTCTCTGTGCTAGTGAAGGGTTAATGCACACTGTGCTGCTCTCTGTGCTAGTGAAGGGTTAATACACACTGTGCTACTCTCTGTGCTAGTGGAGGGTTAATACACACTGTGCAGCTCTCTGTGCTAGTGGAGGGTTAATACACACTGTGCAGCTCTCTGTGCTAGTGAATGGTTAATACACACTAAGCAGCTCTCTGTGCTAGTGAATGGTTAATACACACTAAGCAGCTCTCTGTGCTAGTGAAGGGTTAATACACACTAAGCAGCTCTCTGTGCTAGTGAGGGGTTAATACACACTGTGCTACTCTCTGTGCTAGTGGAGGGTTAATACACACTGTGCAGCTCTCTGTGCTAGTGAATGGTTAATACACACTGTGCTGATCTCTGTGCTAGTGAATGGTTAATACACACTGTGCTGATCTCTGTGCTAGTGAATGGTTAATACAATCTGTGCTGCTCTCTGTGCTATTGAATGGTTAATACACACTGTGCTACTCTGTGCTAGTGAAGGGTTAATACACACTGTGCTGCTCTCTGTGCTAGTGAATGGTTAATACACACTGTGCTGCTCTCTGTGCTAGTGAATGGATAATACACACTGTGCTGCTCTCTGTGCTAGTGTAGGGTTAATACACACTGTGCTACTCTCTGTGCTAGTGAAGGGTTAATACACACTGTGCAGCTCTCTGTGCTAGTGAAGGGTTAATACACACTGTGCTGCTCTCTGTGCTAGTGAAGGGATAATACACACTGTGCTACTCTCTGTGCTAGTGATGGGTTAATACACACTGTGCTACTCTCTGTGCTAGTGAAGGGTTAATACACACTACACCTCTCTTTGTACTTGGGCATGGTGTAGCTATAACCTTCCTGACACATTTTGATTCTAATTTGGGTATCTCCAGATAGCTCTTCAAAAATATATAATAAAGTTCACGTACACTCATATTAACACTGTCAAAAAAACATTTAAAAAAATATATTTCTTTCATGTAATTAGCAAGAGTCCATGAGCTAGTGACGTATGGGATATACATTCCTACCAGGAGGGGCAAAGTTTCCCAAACCTCAAAATGCCTATAAATACACCCCTCACCACACCCACAATTCAGTTTTTACAAACTTTGCCTCCTATGGAGGTGGTGAAGTAAGTTTGTGCTAGATTCTACGTTGATATGCGCTCCGCAGCAAGTTGGAGCCCGGTTTTCCTCTCAGCGTGCAGTGAATGTCAGAGGGATGTGAGGAGAGTATTGCCTATTTTGAATACAGTGATCTCCTTCTACGGGGTCTATTTCATAGGTTCTCTGTTATCGGTCGTAGAGATTCATCTCTTACCTCCCTTTTCAGATCGACGATATACTCTTATTTATATACCATTACCTCTGCTGATTTTCGTTTCAGTACTGGTTTGGCTTTCTACAAACATGTAGATGAGTGTCCTGGGGTAAGTAAATCTTATTTTCTGTGACACTCTAAGCTATGGTTGGGCACTTTGTTTATAAAGTTCTAAATATATGTATTCAAACATTTATTTGCCTTGACTCAGGATGTTCAACATTCCTTATTTTCAGACAGTCAGTTTCATATTTGGGATAATGCATTTGAATCAATCATTTTTTCTTACCTTAAAAAATTTGACTCTTTTTTTCCCTGTGGGCTGTTAGGCTCGCGGGGGCTGAAAATGCTTCATTTTATTGCGTCATTCTTGGCGCGGACTTTTTTGGCGCAAAAAATCTTTTCTGTTTCCGGCGTCATACGTGTCGCCGGAAGTTGCGTCATTTTTTGACGTCTTTTTGCGCCAAAAATGTTGGCGTTCCGGATGTGGCGTCATTTTTGGCGCCAAAAAGCATTTAGGCGCCAAATAATGTGGGCGTCTTATTTGGCGCTAAAAAATATGGGCGTCGCTTTTGTCTCCACATTATTTCAGTCTCATTTTTTTCTTTGCTTCTGGTTGCTAGAAGCTTGTTTATTGGCATTTTTTCCCATTCCTGAAACTGTCATTTAAGGAATTTGATCAATTTTGCTTTATATGTTGTTTTTTCTCTTACATATTGCAAGATGTCTCACGTTGCATCCGAGTCAGAAGATACTTCAGGAAAATCGCTGTCTAGTGCTGGAACTACCAAAGCTAAGTGTATCTGCTGTAAACTTTTGGTAGCTATTCCTCCGGCTGTTGTTTGTATTAATTGTCATGACAAACTTGTTAATGCAGATAATATTTCCTTTAGTAATGTACCATTGCCTGTTGCAGTTCCTTCAACATCTAAGGTGCAGAATGTTCCTGATAACATAAGAGATTTTGTTTCTGAATCCATCAAGAAGGCTATGTCTGTTATTTCTCCTTCTAGTAAACATAAAAAATCTTTTAAAACTTTTCTCTCTACAGATGAATTTTTAAATGAACATCATCATTCTGATTCTGATGACTCTTCTGGTTCAGAGGATGCTGTCTCAGAGATTGATGCTGATAAATCTTCATATTTATTTAAAATGGAATGTATTCGTTCTTTACTTAAAGAAGTACTAATTGCTTTAGAAATAGAGGATTCTGGTCCTCTTGATACTAATTCTAAACGTTTAGATAAGGTCTTTAAATCTCCTGTGGTTATTCCAGAAGTTTTTCCTGTTCCTAATGCTATTTCTGAAGTAATTTCCAGAGAATGGGATAAATTGGGTAATTCATTTACTCCTTCTAAACGTTTTAAGCAATTATATCCTGTGCCGTCTGATAGATTAGAATTTTGGGACAAAATCCCTAAGGTTGATGGGGCTATTTCTACCCTTGCTAAACGTACTACTATTCCTACGTCAGATGGTACTTTGTTTAAGGATCCTTTAGATAGGAAAATTGAATCCTTTCTAAGAAAAGCTTATCTGTGTTCAGGTAATCTTCTTAGACCTGCTATATCATTGGCTGATGTTGCTGCAGCTTCAACTTTTTGGTTGGAAACTTTAGCGCAACAAGTAACAGATCATGATTCTCATAATATTATTATTCTTCTTCAACATGCTAATAATTTTATCTGTGATGCCATTTTTGATATTATCAGAGTTGATGTCAGGTTTATGTCTCTAGCTATTTTAGCTAGAAGAGCTTTATGGCTTAAAACTTGGAATGCTGATATGGCTTCTAAATCAACTCTACTTTCCATTTCTTTCCAGGGTAACAAATTATTTGGTTCTCAGTTGGATTCTATTATCTCAACTGTTACTGGTGGGAAAGGAACTTTTTTACCACAGGATAGAAAATCTAAGGGTAAAAACAGGGCTAATAATCGTTTTCGTTCCTTTCGTTTCAACAAAGAACAAAAGCCTGATCCTTCATCCTCAGGAGCAGTTTCAGTTTGGAAACCATCTCCAGTCTGGAATAAATCCAAGCCTTCTAGAAAGGCAAAGCCAGCTTCTAAGTCCACATGAAGGTGCGGCCCTCATTCCAGCTCAGCTGGTAGGGGGCAGGTTACGTTTTTTCAAAGAAATTTGGATCAATTCTGTTCACAATCTTTGGATTCAGAACATTGTTTCAGAAGGGTACAGAATTGGTTTCAAGATGAGACCTCCTGCAAAGAGATTTTTTCTTTCCCGTGTCCCAGTAAATCCAGTGAAAGCTCAAGCATTTCTGAATTGTGTTTCAGATCTAGAGTTGGCTGGAGTAATTATGCCAGTTCCAGTTCTGGAACAGGGGATGGGGTTTTATTCAAATCTCTTCATTGTACCAAAGAAGGAGAATTCCTTCAGACCAGTTCTGGATCTAAAAATATTGAATCGTTATGTAAGGATACCAACGTTCAAAATGGTAACTGTAAGAACTATCTTGCCTTTTGTTCAGCAAGGGCATTATATGTCCACAATAGATTTACAGGATGCATATCTGCATATTCCGATTCATCCAGATCATTATCAGTTCCTGAGATTCTCTTTTCTGGACAAGCATTACCAGTTTGTGGCTCTGCCGTTTGGCCTAGCTGCAGCTCCAAGAATTTTGACAAAGGTTCTCGGTGCCCTTCTGTCTGTAATCAGAGAACAGGGTATTGTGGTATTTCCTTATTTGGACGATATCTTGGTACTTGCTCAGTCTTTACATTTAGCAGAATCTCATACGAATCGACTTGTGTTGTTTCTTCAAGATCATGGTTGGAGGATCAATTCACCAAAAAGTTCATTAATTCCTCAGACAAGGGTAACCTTTCTGGGTTTCCAGATAGATTCAGTGTCCATGACTCTGTCTTTAACAGACAAGAGACGTCTAAAATTGATTTCAGCTTGTCGAAACCTTCAGTCACAATCATTCCCTTCGGTAGCCTTATGCATGGAAATTCTAGGTCTTATGACTGCTGCATCGGACGCGATCCCCTTTGCTCGTTTTCACATGCGACCTCTTCAGCTCTGTATGCTGAATCAATGGTGCAAGGATTACACAAAGATATCTCAATTAATATCTTTAAAACCGATTGTACGACACTCTCTAACGTGGTGGACAGATCACCATCGTTTAATTCAGGGGGCTTCTTTTGTGCTTCCGACCTGGACTGTAATTTCAACAGATGCAAGTCTCACAGGTTGGGGAGCTGTGTGGGGATCTTTGACGGCACAAGGAGTTTGGGAATCTCAGGAGGTGAGATTACCGATCAATATTTTGGAACTCCGTGCAATTTTCAGAGCTCTTCAGTCTTGGCCTCTTCTAAAGAGAGAATCGTTCATTTGTTTTCAGACAGACAATGTCACAACTGTGGCATACATCAATCATCAAGGAGGGACTCACAGTCCTCTGGCTATGAAAGAAGTATCTCAAATCTTGGTTTGGGCGGAATCCAGCTCCTGTCTAATCTCTGTGGTTCATATCCCAGGTATAGACAATTGGGAAGCGGATTATCTCAGTCGCCAAACGTTGCATCCGGGCGAATGGTCTCTTCACCCAGAGGTATTTCTTCAGATTGTTCAAATGTGGGAGCTTCCAGAGATAGATCTGATGGCGTCTCATCTAAACAAGAAACTTCCCAGGTATCTGTCCAGATCCCGGGATCCTCAGGCTGAAGCAGTGGATGCATTATCACTTCCTTGGAAGTATCATCCTGCCTATATCTTTCCGCCTCTAGTTCTTCTTCCAAGAGTAATCTCCAAGATTCTGAAGGAATGCTCGTTTGTTCTGCTGGTAGCTCCGGCATGGCCTCACAGGTTTTGGTATGCGGATCTTGTCCGGATGGCCTCTTGCCATCCGTGGACTCTTCCGCTACGACCAGACCTTCTGTCGCAAGGTCCTTTTTTCCATCAGGATCTCAAATCCTTAAATTTAAAGGTATGGAGATTGAACGCTTGATTCTTGGTCAAAGAGGTTTCTCTGACTCTGTGATTAATACTATGTTACAGGCTCGTAAATCTGTATCCAGAGAGATATATTATAGAGTCTGGAAGACTTATATTTCTTGGTGTCTTTCTCATCATTTTTCTTGGCATTCTTTTAGAATTCCGAGAATTTTACAGTTTCTTCAGGATGGTTTAGATAAAGGTTTATCCGCAAGTTCTTTGAAAGGACAAATCTCTGCTCTTTCTGTTCTTTTTCACAGAAAGATTGCTAATCTTCCTGATATTCATTGTTTTGTACAAGCTTTGGTTCGTATAAAACCTGTCATTAAGTCAATTTCTCCTCCTTGGAGTTTGAATTTGGTTCTGGGGGCTCTTCAAGCTCCTCCGTTTGAACCTATGCATTCTTTGGACATTAAATTACTTTCTTGGAAAGTTTTGTTCCTTTTGGCGATCTCTTCTGCCAGAAGAGTCTCTGAACTATCTGCTCTTTCTTGTGAGTCTCCTTTTCTGATTTTTCATCAGGATAAGGCGGTGTTGCGAACTTCTTTTGAATTTTTACCTAAAGTTGTGAATTCCAACAACATTAGTAGAGAAATTGTGGTTCCTTCATTTTGTCCTAATCCTAAGAATTCTAAGGAGAAATCGTTGCATTCTTTGGATGTTGTTAGAGCTTTAAAATATTATGTTGAAGCTACTAAGTCTTTCCGAAAGACTTCTAGTTTATTTGTTATCTTTTCCGGTTCTAGAAAAGGCCAGAAAGCTTCTGCTATTTCTTTGGCATCTTGGTTGAAATCTTTAATTCATCTTGCCTATGTTGAGTCGGGTAAAACTCCGCCTCAAAGGATTACAGCTCATTCTACTAGGTCAGTTTCTACTTCCTGGGCGTTTAGGAATGAGGCTTCGGTTGATCAGATTTGCAAAGCAGCAACTTGGTCCTCTTTGCATACTTTTACTAAATTCTACCATTTTGATGTATTTTCTTCTTCTGAAGCAGTTTTTGGTAGAAAAGTACTTCAGGCGGCAGTTTCAGTTTGAATCTTCTGCTTATGTTTTTCATTAAACTTTATTTTGGGTGTGGATTATTTTCAGCAGGAATTGGCTGTCTTTATTTTATCCCTCCCTCTCTAGTGACTCTTGCGTGGAAAGATCCAAATCTTGGGTAATCATTATCCCATACGTCACTAGCTCATGGACTCTTGCTAATTACATTAAAGAAAACATAATTTATGTAAGAACTTACCTGATAAATTCATTTCTTTCATATTAGCAAGAGTCCATGAGGCCCGCCCTTTTTTGTGGTGGTTATGATTTTTTTGTATAAAGCACAATTATTCCAATTCCTTATTTTATATGCTTTCGCACTTTTTTCTTATCACCCCACTTCTTGGCTATTCGTTAAACTGAATTGTGGGTGTGGTGAGGGGTGTATTTATAGGCATTTTGAGGTTTGGGAAACTTTGCCCCTCCTGGTAGGAATGTATATCCCATACGTCACTAGCTCATGGACTCTTGCTAATATGAAAGAAATGAATTTATCAGGTAAGTTCTTACATAAATTATGTTTTTACACAAAAGTTATAACAGCATGCGTTCTCGAGTGTTAGAAATATAAACCCGCCAAAGCGTATACAGTATATATGTGTATGTGTATATCAGACCTAGGCGTGTGGCTGAAGTGGAGACCCCCATGGTACAGTGCAGCTGAGGAAGCTGTGTCTGAAGGAGAGAGCCAGGTTTCTGTGAGAGACAGAAGATTGAGAGAGATAAAGAAGTCATGGATAGAAGTGAGCTTGTTGCAAACAGAGCGAGAGTTCCAGAGTGCACAAGTGAAGGGGTAGTGGCTTTAGATGCAAGAAGAATGAGATTTAAGGGACATTATACACTCACTTTTTCTTTGCATAAATGTTTTGTAGATGATCTATTTATATATCTCATACAGTTTTTTTTATGTATAGTTTTGCTTATTTTTAAATAACATTGCTCTGATTTTCAGACTCCTAACTAAGCCCCAAAGTTTTACGAGAATACCGTCAGCTACCTAATCCAACTTGCTCCTGTTTGTGTAAAGGGTCTTTTCATATGCAAAAGAAGGGGGAGGGGGTGTCTTAATTCCTATTTTCCAGTGGGCTTTCCAGCTACCTTTTTAACAGAGCTAAACTGAGAGCTTCTAAGTAAGTTTTTAAACAGTTTTATACTGGATTTTTATATCAGTATCTGTGCATCTTATTCTTTATAGTTGTGTCTATTACATGCAGTTATATGAAAATGAGTGTATACTGTCCCTTTAAGGTTACCAGAATTTAGTTTTTGAAGTCTATTGAAAGGCACACATGGGGGTGCAAGGCTAGGAAGTTGTGGGGGCCAGGATTAGGGGAGATGTCACCATCAGCTAGAATAAGCAAAAGGAAGAGTGACATGAGATGAGATGCTGATTTGCAGTAATGTTTTTGGGATGAGGTGCAAGGGGGAGAGTATTTAGGAATGTGTAAAGTTTGTGAATACAAAAGTAAGGTGAGGTTAAAGGGATATTCCAGAGAAAATTGTAAACCACATGGGTGCATTTCAATATTGAACAGAAGCAATTTTGTAATATACATGCATTAGCAAAAATGCTTCTAATAAAAGCTATCACTGTTTCAAAAGTGTATTTAGGTATGCACCGTGCACCAGCATTTTAATAACAACACTTGCTCAGATAGCCTAAGGTGCTTGTGCCATCTGGTAATGACTCAATTTGTTAACTGCTGACATGATACAAGCCCCAATGATGATCTGAGCAGCTGCCTTATTTAAAATGTGGGTGCAGTGACAATATCTAGCTATGCTTCGCATGCATGTGCAGAGAAAAATGTTAACACTAAAAGTGATAACTTTTACTAGAAGCATTTTTGCTAATACATTTATATTGCAAATATGTTTCTATGCAAAGATGTAATTAATCTATGTGCATTAAGATTTTGACTGGAATGTCCCTTTAAGACAGGTGGTGAGGGGGAGGAATACTTGAATAAAGTAGTTTGTTATAGAGACAAAAGGTAGCAAAAAGAAATATGAAGATATTGAGCATTTTTACAAAATAGGCAAATAGTGGATAAAACTCAGTATTAAACAGGACTTGCCTAATCCTTGTTCAAATATTGTATAATTATTTTGTCCAATTCTTAGTGCCTCACTTACAGATGCTCACTTAATTGTTGTATAATTCTTTGTGCCTCACTTATAGATGTTCACTTAATTCTTGTATAATTCTTTGTGCCTCACTTATAGATGTTCACTTAATTCTTGTATAATTCTTTGTGCCTCACTTATAAATGTTCACTTAATTCTTGTATAATTCTTTGTGCCTCACTTATAGATGTTCACTTAATTTTTGTATAATTCTTTGTGCCTCACTTATAGATGTTCACTTAATTTTTGTATAATTCTTTGTGCCTCACTTATAGATGTTCACTTAATTCTTGTATAATTCTTAGTGCCTCACTTATAAATGTTCACTTAATTCTTGTATAATTCTTTGTGCCTTACTTATAGATGTTCACTTAATTCTTGTATAATTCTTTGTGCCTCACTTATAGATGTTCACTTAATTCTTGTATAATTATTTGTGCCTCACTTATAGATGTTCACTTAATTCTTGTATAATTCTTAGTGCCTTACTTATAGATGTTCACTTAATTCTTGTATAATTCTTTGTGCCTCACTTATAGATGTTCACTTAATTCTTGTATAATTCTTTGTGCCTCACTTATAGATGTTCACTTAAGGGATTTGAACATATGATGTTACACTAATGCTATCTGCAATGCTACCCCATAGCAGTAACACATTTAAAGGCCAGAGCATTCAGCTGATTCAGGGGCGTATTAAGGCATAGGCCAATGAGGCCGGTGCCTAGGGAGGCAGATTTTTAAGGGGCAGCAGAATTTTGAGTCCCTAGGGCCACTCTACTGAACTCAGGGCCGGGTGGCTAAATCAACCAATTACAAATGACTTAAATGGCTGGCTCAGCTATTGCTATCCTATGGGATTGTATGTGGATGCGCATGTCGTGGTGACAGTGGAGGCGGAGCTCACTTGCACAGCCTGGCCTGGACTGAGAGGGAATGCGGTATTCTTCCTGGCTCCACCGCGTGATTGAGACTCACACAGACTACACAGTGCAGTGTGCAGTACACCGTGACCACTGTGAAACAGCATATGTCTTTCTCCCTTCAATACATCTTCATTAGGCATTAAAATACTTAAACAGATTAGTCAATAAATACTTGTACATTTACTGTTTGTCTGTCATATATGCAAAGAATAAGTATTTATTGCTGAAATTATACAACTATGTGACTTAAAACAACTGAAAATATGTTGTATGCATTTAATACATTCAGAAACAATACAAGTATATACTTTATTATGATTGTATCATGTGACTTTATCTCCTAGGATACAATTCCTAAACCTATCATAACTACTGTTGTATTTTTAAAGTACTTTGTATGTATATATATGTGTGTGTGTGTGTGTGTGTGTGTGTGTGTGACCAGAGTGAATGCAAGCCCTGATGAACATCTACTTAAAAAGACTTACGGCTAGATTTAGAGTTTTGTCGGTAACGACCGCGTAGCTAACGCTGGCTTTTTTTTGGCCGCACCTTTTAAATACCGCTGGTATTTAGAGTTCACAGAATGGCTGGGTTTTCAGTGCTTTAGGCTCCAAAAAAGGAGCGTAGAGCATAATTTACCGCCACTGCAACTCTCGATACCAGCGGTGCTTATGGACGCGGCCAGCTTCAAAAACGTGCTTGTGCACGATATCCCCATAGGAAACAATGAGGCAGTTTGAGCTGAAAAAAACCCTGCAAAAAAGCAGCGTTCAGCTCCTAACGCAGCCCCATTGTTTCCTATGGGGAAACACTTCCTAAGTCTGCACCTAACACCCTAACATGTACCCCGAGTCTAAACACCCCTAACCTTACACTTATTAACCCCTAATCTGCCGCCCCCTCTATCGCTGACACCTGCATATTTTTTTTAACCCCTAATCTGCCGCTCCGTACACCGCCGCAACCTACATTATACCTATGTACCCCTAATCTGCTGCCCCTAGCACCGCCGACCCCTATATTATATTTATTAACCCCTAATCTGCCGTCCCCAACGTCGCCTCCACCTACCTACAATTATTAACCCCTAATCTGCCGACTGGACCACACCGCTACTATAATAAATGTATTAACCCCTAAAGCTAAGTCTAACCCTAACACTAACACCCCCCTAACTTAAATATAATTTAAATCTAACGAAATAAAATAAATCTTATTAAATAAATTATTCCTATTTAAAGCTAAATACTTACCTGTAAAATAAACCCTAATATAGCTACAATATAAATAATAATTATATTGTAGCTATTTTAGGATTAATATTTATTTTACAGGCAACTTTGTAATTATTTTAACCAGGTATAATAGCTATTAAATAGTTAATAACTATTTAATAGTTACTTAGTTAAAATAATTACAAAATTACCTGTAAAATAAATCCTAACCTAAGTTACAATTAAACCTAACATTACACTATCAATAAATTAATTAAATAAAATACCTACAATTACCTACAATTAAACCTAACATTACACTATCAATAAATTAATTACATAAAATACCTACAAATAAATACAATGAAATAAACTAACTAAAGTACAAAAAATAAAAAAGAACTAAGTTACAAAAAAAAAAATATTTACAAACATTAGAAAAATATTACAACAATTTTAAACTAATTACACCTACTCTAAGCCCCCTAATACAATAACAAAGACCCCCAAAATAAAAAAATGCCCTACCCTATTCTAAAATTAAAATAGAAAAGCTATTTTACCTTACCAGCCCTGAAAAGGGCCCTTTGCGGGGCATGCCCCAAAGAATTCAGCTCTTTTGCCTGTAAAAATAAACACAATACCCCCCCCAACATTACAACCCACCACCCACATACCCCTAATCTAACCCAAACCCCCTTAAATAAACCTAACACTAAGCCCCTGAAGATCTCCCTACCTTGTCTTCACCACGCCGTGTTCACCGATCGATCCAGAAGAGGCTCCGAAATCTTCATCCAAGCCCAAGCGGGGAGCTGAAGAGGTCCATGATCCGACTGAAGTCTTCTTCCAAGCGGGAGCTGAAGAGGTCCATGATCGGGCTGAAGTCTTCTATCAAGCGGCATCTTCAATCTTCTTTCTTCCGGATCCATGGTCATCCCGCCGACGCGGAACATCCATCTTCACCGACGACTTCCCGACGAATGACGGTTCCTTTAAGGGACGTCATCCAAGATGGCGTCCCTCAAATTCCGATTGGCTGATAGGATTCTATCAGCCAATCGGAATTAAGGTAGGAAAATTCTGATTGGCTGATGGAATCAGCCAATCAGATTCAAGTTCAATCCGATTGGCTGTTCCGATCAGCCAATAGAATGTGAGCTCAATCTGATTGGCTGATTGGATCAGCCAATCGGATTGAACTTGAATCTGATTGGCTGATTCCATCAGCCAATCAGAATTTTCCTACCTTAATTCCGATTGGCTGATAGAATCCTATCAGCCAATCGGAATTCGAGGGACGCCATCTTGGATGACGTCCCTTAATGGAACTGTCATTCGTCGGGAAGTTGTCGGATGAAGATGGATGTTCCGCGTTGGCGGGATGACCATGGATCCGGAAGAAAGAAGATTGAAGATGCCGCTTGATAGAAGACTTCAGCCCGATCATGGACCTCTTCAGCTCCCGCTTGGATGAACACTTCAGTCAGATCATGGACATCTTCAGCCTCCCGCTTGGGCTTGGATCAAGACATTGGAGGCTCTTCTGGATCGATCGGTGAACCCGGCGTGGTGAAGACAAGGTAGGGAGATCTTCAGGGGCTTAGTGTTAGGTTTATTTAAGGGGGGTTCGGGATAGATTAGGGGTATGTGTGTGGTGGGTTGTAATGTTGGGGGGGTATTGTATGTTTTTTTTTTTTTACAGGCAAAAGAGCTGAATTCTTTGGGGCATGCCCCGCAAAGGGCCATTTTCAGGGCTGGTAAGGTAAAAGAGCTTTTCTATTTTAATTTTAAAATAGGGTAGGGCATTTTTTTATTTTGGGGGTCTTCGTTATTTTATTAGGGGGCTTAGAGTAGGTGTAATTAGTTTAAAATTGTTGTAATATTTTTCTAATGTTTGAAAATATTGTTTTATTTTTTGTAACTTAGTTCTTTTTTATTTTTTGTACTTTAGTTAGTTTATTTCATTGTATTTATTTGTAGGTATTGTATTTAATTAATTTATTGATAGTGTAGTGTTAGGTTTAATTGTAGATAATTGTAGGTATTTTATTTAATTAATTTATTGATAGTGTAGTGTTAGGTTTAATTGTAACTTAGGTTAGGATTTATTTTACAGGTAATTTTGTAATTATTTTAACTAGGTAACTATTAAATAGTTATTAACTATTTAATAGCTATTGTACCTGGTTAAAATAAATACAAAGTTGCCTGTAAAATAAATATTAATCCTAAAATAGCTACAATATAATTATAATTTATATTGTAGATATATTAGGGTTTATTTTACAGGTAAGTATTTAGCTTTAAATAGGAATAATTTATTTAATAAGCGTTAATTTATTTCGTTAGATAAAAATTATATTTAACTTAGGGGGGTGTTAGGGTTAGGGTTAGAATTAGCTTTAGGGGTTAAAAAATGTATTAGAGTAGCGGTGAGGTCCGGTCGGCAGATTAGGGGTTAATAAGTGTAGGTAGGTGGAGGCGACGTTGGGGGCGGCAGATTAGGGGTTAATAAATATTATGTAGGTGTCGGCGGTATTAGGGGCAGCAGATTAGGGGTACATAGGGATAACATAGGTGGCGGCGGTGTGCGGTCCGCAGATTAGGGGTTAAAAAATTTTAATAGAGTGGCGGCAATGTGGGGGGGCCTCGGTTTAGGGGTACATAGGTAGTTTATGGGTGTTAGTGTACTTTAGAGCACAGTAGTTAAGAGCTTTATGAACCGGCGTTAGCCCAGAAAGCTCTTAACTCCTGTTTTTTTTCTGCGGCTGGAGTCTTGTGGTTAGAGTTCTAATGCTCACTTCAGCCACGACTCTAAATACCGGCGTTAGAAAGATCCCATTGAAAAGATTGGATACGCAAATGACGTAAGGGGATCTGCGGTATGGAAAAGTGAGCGTTAGACCCTTTCCTGACTGACTCCAAATACCAGCGGGCGGTAAAAAACAGCGTTAGGAGCCTCTAACGCTGGTTTTGACTGCTAACGCCAAACTCTAAATCTAGGCCATTATTTTTTTTAATTTTTTACACCCTGCCCCAAAAATATTATGTCTAAAAAAAAAAAAGGCCTTAAACCTGGGTGGGGTGGGGGGGGGGCAGCAGAATTTTGAGTGCCTAGGGCAGCACAAAACCTAAATACGCCCCTGAGGCCACTGGAGATATTTTGTCAGAATGACGAAAGGACCTTTCCATGAGGGAAGAAATTTCTTCTCCCTAACCTGATCTCTTCCAAAGTTATAAAGATAAACTTTATCATTTATTTCATATTCCTTTTTGGACATTTTGAGATCATAATAGGTTTTAGTGGCAGTTGCGGCTCTTTCTAAATTCATTTGATCAAATGCAAAGGCATATTGCAGGTTCTTTCTTAGGTTCTCCACATATTGATGTGTATTGGCAGCATTTATCAAGTTTTGGTCTGATGTACGGTACAGCAGATGCTGAGGTAGAACCATTCTTCTACCAGTCATCAGTTCAAAAGGTGACATCTTGGTAGCACTAATTGGAGTTGCTCTTAATGCCATTAGGACTAGAGGTAGTTTTACATCCCAGTCTTTACCCGTTTCACTCACAAACTTTTTGAGGATTTTCACAATGGACTGGTTGTAACGCTCTACACCACCACTTGAGGCAGCTCTATAAGCAATATGGAGCTTTCTTTTAACCCCTAGTATTTTCCACATTTTGGTCATCACTTCGCTAGTGAAGAGGGTCCCCCGATCTGCTTTGGGGTAAACCAAATTGGGAAAATACGTGGTTGATGAGCAACGCTTCACATGTTTCAGCACTGTTGTTAGGTGCACTAATGCACTCTACCCATTTAGTGAACAGGCATGTCACGGTTAACATGTATTTGTTACCTCTTGATGACCTTGTTACCGGACCAATAAAATCAATTTGTATATCTGACCATGGCATTACCATCCCCCTTTTCTGCAATGGAGCTCTATGCGTTGGTGCAGTGGGTTGGAACTGTGGGCAGATTAAACACCCTTGACAGTAGGTTTGAACATCTTTCAACATGTGTGGCCAAAAAGCGCAATCACGTAATATTTCATACGTGAGTTTGGCACCACGATGACCAGATGTGGGAGCATCATGGTGTCATGTATATCCCTTTAAATCCTGTATCTGAACCCTATAAAAGTCTCCTTCCCCAACCTCTCTTTGCTTAGTATTGTCTTCTGATACCTGGATCACATTAACTACTGTCTAAGTAGTTCAGCTAAGCCTCCACTTAATTTACCATCTCTCCTTTGTCAGCTGTAACCTGGAAAACAACTACTGCTGCAGCATTAAGCTCTCTCTGCCCTGGCAGTCTGAAGTAAGAGCTTCTGTTAAGGTAAACTTTACCTCTCCTTTCACAGGCAAATTCCTGGATATCCTGCTGGAATTGTAAGTCTTACCTTCCTTACTGGCACCTCCTCCTGCTCTCCAGCACTTCCTGACTCAGTCTGCAAGCTGTTACACAGAAACGGATTTCACAGCACCTCTCTCTGTCTCTCATCACACTGTAGCTGCCAAACGAACTGCAACTCCTGGGGTGAGATTACTTTAAACTTGTTTTCTAAAACTCTGCACATTTGCCTTGCAAGACTTGATTTATATATTGCCTGCATTCTCTAGACATTCCTGTAATTAATCCTGAACTTGCTGCATCTGTTTATAAAGAGACTGCACCATTGTTTCTGATATCCATATTAACTGGAATACAAATAATCTGCAATATTGAGTGTGATTGATTTATTTTATCCTGCCTGTTGATAACTTTGCTACACTGGGAGTGTTTGTTATACCTTGCTATTTGGAGTGGTTACAGCTCAAAGCACCAATATTTAAAGAGACAGTTTGCAATCTCTGCAACACATTGCTGCTATTCCCTTTTGGGCCCTCAGTCTATGAGCAGAACAGGGATTATTTTATTAATTCCGCTATTTTGTGAGACTGAGTGGAACTTGAACCTAATTCCCAATTCTTAATAGAGTCCTGGTATTACAAAATACTAAGCCATAAAAGGAATTATAATGGAAATAGCAGACCTTACAAATAAGGTGAATGCTCTCACTCAGAATATGGATCTCTTAATACAGGGGATAAGAGAGATCCAATCTGAGAATCAATATTTACGTACTGTAATCAGAGATCATATTGATAAAAGACCTTCAGTATCTGAGACTCAGCCTGAACCTCAGGTTTGTCCCCCTGAAAGGTTCACAGGTGATAGGAACTCTTTCAGGGAGTTTAAAAACTCCTGTTTGTTATATTTTTCACTCAAACCTAAAACATATCCCACTGATCGTATCAAGGTTCTTACCGTGATATCATATCTTAAAGGGGAACCTAAAACTTGGGCTACTAATTTTTTCGAAACCAACGATCCAGTGTTGGATTCACTTCAGTTGTTCTTTGATAAAATGTCTTTTCTTTATGAAGACAAGAACAAACAGAGCACCGCTGAGATAGCCCTTAAAGCTCTAAAACAGAACAAACGCCCTGCTGAAGATTACATTTCAGATTTTAAAAGATGGGCACCTGACACCCTCTGGAATGAGGCAGCTCTATTTTTCCAGTTTCGCCAAGGGTTATCAGATCTAATTAAGGATGAACTAGCCCGGGGTTCTATGCCAACCACTCTGGATGCCCTTATGACCCAAGTGGTTACTATTGATCGCCGTCTAAGAGAGCGCAGACATGAAAAAGCTCCCACAGAACATACTTGGAAAAGGCCTCCCACATCTGCTTATCCAAACCCCACTCTACGTTTGGATGAACCAATGGAAGTGGCCTTTACTAAAGGACCACTTTCTGCTGAAGAGAAAAATAGAAGAAGGATAAACAATTTATGTTTATATTGTGCAGCAAAGACACATTCTGTCAAAGAATGCCCAAGTCTTCTTAAACAGAAGGGTAAGAGAAATTCTAGTAATATTATCTGTACAAATAGTACATTTTCTAATACTCATTGTAATCTCTCTGTTACTCTACAGTTGGAAACCCAAAGAATACAGACCCAAGCAATTATTGACTCTGGAACTTTTGGTAATTTAATAGATAAGTCTTTCACAGAGTTGTATGATATTCCATTAATAAAAAGAGGTGATTCACTTGCCATACGTGTTATAGATGGTTCTTTTATTTCATCTGGGCCAATCACTCACCATACCACACCTCTTCTAATGACCACTACTTCAGGTCATAGGGAACATGTTACCTTTGATGTTATAGCCTCTCCTCTTTTTCCTATTGTACTAGGCTTACGGTGGTTACAAACACACGAACCACATATTGTGTGGAATACTTCAGAGGTAAACTTTATTTCTGAGTATTGCACTAACACTTGTTTTACATCCACACATATTCTTCAGACCACGTCAGAACAACATCTTATTCCTGACTGTTATTCTGACTACTCAGATGTATTTGATAAAGTAGAAGCAGAGAGGTTACCACCTCATAGAACATATGACTGCCCAATAGAGCTCCTACCAGGTTCTGATATTCCTTATGGGCATATATATCCACTGTCAGAACCAGAGCTAGTACATTTAAAACAATACCTTGATGATAACCTAAGAAAGGGCTTTATTAGGCCCTCTACGTCACCCGCTGGGGCAGGTATGTTTTTTGTTCGTAATAAAGACGACACCTTAAGACCTATAATTGACTATAGGGAACTGAACAAACGAACCAAGAAAAACAGATACCCGCTACCCCTCATACCTGAAATAATAGAACGACTTCAGGCAGCTACGATATTTACAAAACTTGACCTAAGAGGGGCATACAATTTAATAAGAGTAAAAGCTGGACATGAATGGCTGACCGCGTTTAGAACAAGATATGGATTGTTTGAGTATACGGTCATGCCGTTTGGGCTATGTAATGCCCCAGCGACATTTCAGAGTTTCATCAATGACTTGTTTCGTGACCTCTTGGATGTGTATATGATTGTGTACCTTGATGACATACTCATTTACTCTAAAACATTAGACCAACACATATCACATGTTAGAACTGTGTTACAGCGACTGAGACAAAACTCATTGTTGCCAAACCAGAAAAATGTATCTTTAATACTGATACTATCTCTTTCTTGGGATACCATATATCTCCTCAGGGCATACAGATGGAGAATAAAAAGGTAGAGGCTATAGCATCATGGCTCATTCCCAAAACTAAGAAAGATGTACAGTGTTTTATTGGATTTTCGAACTTTTATAGAAAATTTATAAAAAATTTCTCTCTAATAGCTAAACCCTTAACTGCTCTCACAGGTTCCCATACTCCATTTTTATGGACATCACAGGCTAATACAGCATTTAATAAATTAAAGAAAGCTTTTACTACAGCACCTATCCTTAAATTTCCTGATCCTCAATTACAATATGTCTTAGAAGTGGACGCGTCAGATTATGCCTTGGGAGCTATTTTGTCCCAACGCATGTCTCCTAAAGATCCTCTTCACCCAGTTGGATTTTTCTCAAGAATTATGACCAGTTCTGAAGTCAACTATCCGATTGGTGAGAAAGAGCTCTTGGCAATTAAGAGCTCACTAGAATTTTGGAGACACCTACTTGAGGGCACCAAATATCCTATACTAATTTACACGGACCACAAAAACCTAGAGTATCTAAAAACTAATAAGACCTTGTCTGCACGCCAGATTAGATGGAATTTGTTCTTCTCCAGGTTTGATTATAATATCACATTCCGTCCTGGAAGTAAAAACGGAAAGGCCGATTCTCTGTCGAGGAAAGATCCAAGACCCACCTTTGCTGTTCCCGAGTCAACCGTAATACCTCAAGAGAGGTTCATCGCTTTAAGTATCGATTCTTCAACTCAGTTAAGACTAGCCCAACAACAAGATCAAGATCTGCCTACTAGCATCCTTGAGAAAGGTAAAGATGACCTATATTATCACCAAGGAAAGGTATATGTACCTTTACAACTTCGTACTGAAATACTCAATTCAACACATAACTCAATTGTATCTGGACATCCTGGTATACATAAAACAATTGAGTTACTTAGACGAGACTTCTGGTGGCCTGCTATGAATTCTGATGTTACTAACTTCATTAAGTCCTGTGATACCTGTGCCAAAGTCAAAAACGACAGAGCACATCCTTATGGTTTCCTCATGCCTCTACCCATACCAAATAAACCATGGAAGGACATTGCAATGGATTTCATTGTAGAATTACCTCCGTCAAACAACCATAGTTGTATAATGGTTGTAGTGGACTTATTTACAAAGATGGCACATTTTCTCCCATCACATTCGCTACCCACTGCTTCAGAAACTGCTCAACTTTTTCTCACACATATTGTCAGATTACATGGTCTTCCGGATGCCATCACTTCAGATAGGGGTTCGCAATTTACCTCCAAGTTCTGGACCCAGCTTTGCCACATTCTAAAAATTCAACCTCGGCTCAGCACTTCCTATCATCCCCAGACAAACGGCCAGACCGAGAGAACAAATCAGACTCTCGAACAGTATTTAAGGTGCTATTGCACTCAACTACAAGATAATTGGTTTTCTCTTTTACCCACGGCTGAATTCGCTTTCAACAATACATTAAATTCATCAACTAAGATGTCCCCATTCTACGCTAATTATGGTTTTCATCCCCGATTTCATCTATATCCCAGAGAAGAGAGTACTTCCCCATTGGTTAATGACATGTTGAATGAACTAGCTCAACATTTTACTGTGATTCAAGACAATCTCAAGACCGCTCAAGCCCACCAAAAGGTTTATTATGATCTACGAAGGCGTGTCTCTCCATCTTATCAGGTGGGTGATTTTGTTTGGCTTTCCACTAAACATTTAAGACTCAAGTATCCTTCAAGAAAACTCGGAGCCCTCTATATTGGTCCTTTTTCCATTGTTAAAATTATTAATCCTAATTCTGTAATTTTGGATTTGCCTGAAACTCTACCGATACATCCTTCATTCCATGTATCCCTTCTCAAACCTTATACTTCTGACAAGCCTCCAGTTACTGGTTCAGCTTTCACACCTACTTATACCATTGAACCTGAGTATGAAATTCATTCCATTTTGGATTCCAGATATCATGGTGACACTCTGCAGTATCTTATTCATTGGAAGGGTTATTCTCATGAGGAGGATTCCTGGGAGCCATCTTCCAACCTCTCTGCTCCTCGAATGGTTTCTTTATTTCACCGCAGGAACCCCGATCGTCCCAGACCCTGAGCCCCAGAGTGGCTCCTTGCAGGGGGGGTTCTGTCATGTATATCCCTTTAAATCCTGTATCTGAACCCTATAAAAGTCTCCTCCCCCAACCTCTCTTTGCTTAGTATTGTCTTCTGATACCTGGATCACATTAACTACTGTCTAAGTAGTTCAGCTAAGCCTCCACTTAATTTACCATCTCTCCTTTGTCAGCTGTAACCTGGAAAACAACTACTGCTGCAGCATTAAGCTCTCTCTGCCCTGGCAGTCTGAAGTAAGAGCTTCTGTTAAGGTAAACTTTACCTCTCCTTTCACAGGCAAATTCCTGGATATCCTGCTGGAATTGTAAGTCTTACCTTCCTTACTGGCACCTCCTCCTGCTCTCCAGCACTTCCTGACTCAGTCTGCAAGCTGTTACACAGAAACGGATTTCACAGCACCTCTCTCTGTCTCTCATCACACTGTAGCTGCCAAACGAACTGCAACTCCTGGGGTGAGATTACTTTAAACTTGTTTTCTAAAACTCTGCACATTTGCCTTGCAAGACTTGATTTATATATTGCCTGCATTCTCTAGACATTCCTGTAATTAATCCTGAACTTGCTGCATCTGTTTATAAAGAGACTGCACCATTGTTTCTGATATCCATATTAACTGGAATACAAATAATCTGCAATATTGAGTGTGATTGATTTATTTTATCCTGTCTGTTGATAACTTTGCTACACTGGGAGTGTTTGTTATACCTTGCTATTTGGAGTGGTTACAGCTCAAAGCACCAATATTTAAAGAGACAGTTTGCAATCTCTGCAACACATTGCTGCTATTCCCTTTTGGGCCCTCAGTCTATGAGCAGAACAGGGATTATTTTATTAATTCCGCTATTTTGTGAGACTGAGTGGAACTTGAACCTAATTCCCAATTCTTAATAGAGTCCTGGTATTACACATGGGCATGTTGAAGCATTAGACCTCTGAACTTGGTGGGTACTACCCACTGCTGGATGCCAGTTTTGTAGGTTCTAATTAATAAACCATCCTGTAACTTGAATTGTGATCTAAATTTTATTAAGATTCTAAGATCTTCTTTGCCAATACAATCATCTTTTGAGATTGGGTTGCTTTCAGGATCTTCTATGTGTTTATAGAAGATGCCTACAATGGGGTCTTCTTTTTGACTAGTGATCAGGTCCTCACTAGGAGAATCCTGACTCCATTGTACCAAGTTAGGCTCACTCTGTTGTTTTGCCTGGTTTCTGGTAATGGCTTCCACCTGAATTGCACCCATTAAGTGGTCAATATTAAGGAGTGTTACGGTTACCCTTAGTCTCGCTGAGAGATGGACCGCTTAGTAGCCTGGATTCCTATTGCTGAAGAGGGGAGAAACTGCTTTCCATAGTATTCTATATGAGTCTCGCAAATGTAGAATAATCCCCCTTAGCTGTAGTACAGCTAGGATACCCTTCTGCCCACAAAAACGAGTCAACGCTGCGATTGAGGGACAACCAAGAACTGAGGACTGGGATGCCCAGCCTGCTTTTTATTTAGGTTACATGCACACAGGGCACTCCCAGGGGGGGAAGCATAAAATCCCCCATCACACATTTAGACAAAGCCCTTGGACAGGCCACCGCAGATAACAAGTACACACAAGAAAACAATTGAGTCCTTCTTATCACCTAGCAGTGAATGCTTATCACAAACTTAATTACAGTACACAATATGCTAGGAAACCTGCCTCAGAAAATAGTTTTCTCAAAACTGAACAGAGTTAACCCTTTATGAAATGATACTTGTTACAGTTTTCTTGGAGCCCTTCTTAGGCGCTGGCTTGGCTGGTTCAGGCATTGCTGCTGGGAAATAAGTTTCTTCACAACAAAATAACTAATGCTTCTGTAACAGTGCTCCCTTTCTGTGGAACACTCTGGCAGACACGGTCTGACCCCTTTTCGGGGCAGACTAAGGCTGTCCAGACCGCTGGTTATGCGGGGCTGAGGTCGGTTTGTCTGGACAACCCGTCGGCGTTGCCATTCTGTTTCCCAGGTCTGTAAGTAATGGTGAAATTGAAGGGTTGCAACGATAAACTCCAACGTAATAGCCTGCCATTATCTCCAGAGACCCGGTTCAGCCACACCAACGGGTTATGGTCGGTGACCAGAGTGAACTCCTGCCCATATAAATAGGGAGTCAATTTCTTTAATGCCCACACCAAAGTCAAACACTCCTTTTCGACTGCTGCATAGCTGACTTCGCGGGGCAGGAGCTTCCGGCTGATGTAGGCAACTGGATGCTCCCCTCCATCTTCGCCTACTTGGCTGAGGACGGCTCCCAGCCCGAACATGGAAGCATCTGTGTGGACGATAAAACGTTTGTTAAGGGCTGGAGCCGCCAAGACAGGAGCGTTAATTAGAGCATTTTTGAGAGCCTGGAAAGCCGTTTCACAGTGGGGAGACCACAGGACCTGTCGAGGTAAGTTCTTCTTGGTCAAGTCAGTCAGGGGTTTGGCAAGTGTGCTGTAGTCTGGTACGAACCGTCTATAGTACCCTGCCGTGCCCAGGAAGGCTAGGACCTGAGTCTTAGTGATGGGGGTGGGCCAATTGGCGACAGCTTCTATCTTGGCCGGCTCTGGTCGCTGCTTTCCACACCCCACCCGGTGACCCAGGTACTGTACCTCGGCCATCCCAAAGTGGCATTTTTCTGGCTTCAGAGTCAGGCCAGCAGCCCGGATCTGATCCAGAACCATTCCTATGTGAGCTAAGTGGTCCTCCCATGACTCACTGTGGATCGCTATGTCGTCCAGGTAGGCGCAAGCAAAACTCTGGAAGCCATCCAGGAGCCTATCCACCAAGCGCTGGAATGTAGCTGGGGCATTCTTCATCCCAAACGGCATTACCCTAAACTGATATAAGCCGAATGGGGTGACGAATGCCGACTTGGGGATAGCCTCCGGGGCCAGGGGAATCTGCCAGTAACCTTTGCAGAGGTCAATAGTGGTCAGGTAATTTCCCCTGGCTATACGATCGAGTAGCTCGTCTACCCTGGGCATAGGGTAAGCGTCCGTCACGGTCTTTTCATTGAGCCTCCGATAGTCTACGCAGAACCGGGTGGTCCCATCTTTCTTGGGCACCAAGACAACTGGGGAGGCCCAGGGACTATCGGAGGGCTCAATTACCCTGAGTTGGAGCATCTCATCGATCTCCTTCTTCATTCCTATCCTAACTGCTTCGGGGATTCGGTACAGAGCCTGGCGCAAGGGAGCTTGTCCCGGAGTATCTACCTGGTGGGTGGTTAAAGTAGTGTACCCTGGCTTCGGGGAGAAGGTGAGGTGTTTGGACTGTAGGAGTTGGTTGAGCTGCTCCCTTTCAGTGGGGCTAAGTCGGTCTCCTATCTGAACCTGAGCCACTATACCTGTGGGGAGACTCTTTTCTAATAGGTCTGGAATGGGTAGACTGTCGGGGCCTTCCTGAGGGGAACAACATACGGCCGTCACGTTCTCTGGTCGCTCAAAATATTCCTTGAGCATGTTTACATGGAATGTCTTTCTAAGATTGTTGTCGTGGCAGCTAGCTATCACATAAGTGGTGTCTCCCCTTTTCTCTACGATCTGGTAGGGGCCCTGCCAGGACGCCTGCAATTTGTCTGTCTTCACCGGCTTAAGTACTAACACCTTTTGTCCTATGGTAAAGATTCTCTTTCGGGCCCCCCGATCGTACCATACTTTCTGTCTTCTCTGGGCCGACTGGAGATTAGCCCGCACGGATTTGGCTAATTGCTCCATTCGGTCCCTGAGTTCCAGCACGTATGGCACAATGGGGACACCGTCAGTCTCCATCTCTCCCTCCCAGTGCTCCCGGATCAGGTTTAGGGGTCCCCGTACCTTTCTTCCGTAGAGCAACTCGAAGGGAGAGAACCCTGTCGTTTCCTGGGGCACCTCCCGATAAGCAAAAAGGAGGTGCGGCAGGAAGCGTTCCCAGTCTCTGTATTCCTGAGTGAACGTCTTGAGCATTTGCTTGAGGGTCCCATTGAACCTCTCACACAGCCCGTTCGTCTGGGGGTGGTATGGGGAGCTCAGGAGGGACTTAATTTTGCAAACCTGCCAGAGTTGTTGGGTCAATTCAGCCGTAAATTGCGTGCCTCGGTCGGATAGGATTTCTTTTGGAAATCCTACCCGGGAGAACACCTGTACTAGTGCATTCGCTACCGTATCCGCTTGTATGTTGGATAGGGCGACAGCCTCTGGGTACCTGGTAGCGTAGTCCACTACGGTAAGAATGTAGCGCTTACCGGAGGGACTAGGGGTAGCCAGTGGTCCCACTAGGTCAATAGCAACCCGGCTGAAGGGTTCCTCTACAATGGGCATATTTACTAGATGGGCTTTAGGGTGATCGCCTCGCCTTCCTACTCGTTGACACACATCGCAGGTGTTACAGTAAGTTCTAACGTCAGCGTGTACCCCTGGCCAAAAGAACGTGTGAGTAATGCGGTGTAGGGTACGGGTTACAGCTAGGTGGCCTGCTAAGGGGATGTCATGGCCTATCTTGAGGATTTCTTGACGGTATTTGTGGGGCACTACCAGCTGTCGCCTACGCTGTCCCCTTTTCTCTGTCCAGCGGTATAGTTTCCCTTTTTCCCATAAGAATGTTTCATTATCTGCCCCGCCCCCTCCGGTCTCTGCTCGTTCCCGGTACATTTGTAAGGTCGGGTCAGTCTTAGACTCTGTCTCGAAAGCATCTGGGGTGTCCCAGGGTATGGGGCCTAACATGTCAGGCAATGTCGGGGTAGGTCTTACCTGTGTCTCCCGCACTGGTGAGAGTTCTCGCTCCGTCCGGGCTTGGGCCCGTGTAGTCACTGGGTCCGCCTCGTTGTTGCATACTGGAGCATAGGCAGAAGTCATGGGGCCCAAATCATTGCCCAGTAGTACTTCGGCAGGTAAATTATCCATTATGCCCACGTTCACAGCCCCCTTTCCCGCTCCCCAATCAAGATGCACTTTAGCTGTTGGAATTTTGTACACATCCCCCCCCGCCACTCTAACGGCCACAGTCTGTCCAGATCGCTTGTGCTCCGGCACCAAATGACTCTGTACCAGCGTGATAGTAGCCCCTGTGTCTCTCAATCCCTCGGTAGATCGCCCCTCGAGCCATACCTTCTGCCGATGGTGCTGGCGGTTATCTGAGGCAGCATATACAGGGTCCGCCTCGTGAAGCGGCCCCAAATATTCCTCCATAGGGGCCTCTTGGTTAACACAGAGGGTCCGGGCCGGACGATATGCCCCAGAGGGGTAATTGTAATTCCTGGGTGTCTGGTGCGTATTAAGGGGGCAGCTAGCCATGAAATGCCCTGGTTGCTTGCATCGGTGGCAAGTCGGTCTGGGACGCTCAGAGCTGTTATTGGGTGGTCCTGAGTGTCGGGCGGGCCCTGCGGGCACCGGGGCTCGGAATTCAGCACGAGGGGGTGCACGGTAAACCTCTCTGGGTTCGTGAAGACGGGAGTCATAATGTTCATCGGCCAATTTGGCTGCTTCTTCTAAGGTAGAAGGTCGCCTGTCTCGCAGCCATTCCTTCCCTTGCTGTTCCATGCCATTATAAAAATGTTCTAAGAGAAACAATTGTAAAATTTCCTCACCAGTCACCGCTTTACTTCCGCTCATCCAGTGATTTGCCGCTCTCCGCATTCGGTGCGCCCATTCCATATGGGTATCGTTAGGCTTCTTTTTCGTGCCCCGAAACTGTCGGCGATACGCGTCCGGAGTTACTGCGTACCGTCGCAACAGTGTCTCCTTAACTAGCTCATACTGTGTCACTTCCTCAGCACCCAGAGTACGAAAGGCTTCCAGGGCTCGCCCGGATAGTTTCCCAGACAATATCGTGGGCCACTCCCTGTTGGGAATCTGGTGCAGGGCACATTGCCTTTCGAAGTCCGCCAAATATTCATCAATCCCTGTCTCGCTCTCTAGGAAGGGTCGAAATGCCGCATAGGGTATCTTGGGCCTCCCAGCATTTTCGACAGGGATGATTACCTGCGGGGCTTCAGCATTGCGGTGTGCGTTCGCTAGGTTGAGTTCGTGGGCTCGAGTCTCTCGTATATCCTTGTCCGCTTCCGCCATCAACTGCTGTACCAATTCCATGGAGGGGTTCGGCCCGTACAGTGAGAGCCTCTCCCGAACAATCCTGGTTTTTTCGTCACTAATCGTGGTCGGTGTTTCCGCCATTGTGAAGCTCTGATCCAGTTCGGTCAATTCTGCGATCAGCTCTCTCCTCGGCCGGTTGCTGGCGTACCCCCCTCTGCTTTCAAGTAAATCCTTTAGGGTTGTACGCTTCAATTTTTCGTAAGCGCTCTCCATCCGTTCTGTACCTCTCCTAGGAAATCCAGGAAAAATCCCACCGCTGCCGCCAAATGTTACGGTTACCCTTAGTCTCGCTGAGAGATGGACCGCTTAGTAGCCTGGATTCCTATTGCTGAAGAGGGGAGAAACTGCTTTCCATAGTATTCTATATGAGTCTCGCAAATGTAGAATAATCCCCCTTAGCTGTAGTACAGCTAGGATACCCTTCTGCCCACAAAAACGAGTCAACGCTGCGATTGAGGGACAACCAAGAACTGAGGACTGGGATGCCCAGCCTGCTTTTTATTTAGGTTACATGCACACAGGGCACTCCCAGGGGGGGAAGCATAAAATCCCCCATCACACATTTAGACAAAGCCCTTGGACAGGCCACCGCAGATAACAAGTACACACAAGAAAACAATTGAGTCCTTCTTATCACCTAGCAGTGAATGCTTATCACAAACTTAATTACAGTACACAATATGCTAGGAAACCTGCCTCAGAAAATAGTTTTCTCAAAACTGAACAGAGTTAACCCTTTATGAAATGATACTTGTTACAGTTTTCTTGGAGCCCTTCTTAGGCGCTGGCTTGGCTGGTTCAGGCATTGCTGCTGGGAAATAAGTTTCTTCACAACAAAATAACTAATGCTTCTGTAACAAGGAGTTCTCCAGTTATGGCTCCTTGTTTGGCTAATGAATCCGCAAGGTTATTGCCTTCCTTATCCGGACCTAGAACTTTGGAATGACCCTTGGTCTTTTTCCAGTGTATGGTTAAATCATTGGATACCACCAGATTATCAATCTCGCAGAACAACTTGCCATGCTTGACTGGTTTGTTATTGCTTTTCTGCATGCCATTTCTTTTCCAAGTTGGCAGGTATTCAACAAAACTGTCACGCACATAATTTGAGTCAGTTATGATCACAAATTCATGAATACCATGTTCAATAGCCATTTCAATGGTTTTGAAAACAGCAGTGAGTTCTGCAACTTGACTGGATTTTGGTCCAATGTTGAAACCTACAGATATATTTGAGACTCCATTTGTCCAAGTTATACCAATGCCAGCGACTAATCTGCGCTCATTATCAATAGTGGCATGGTAAGAACAACCATCAACATATACCCAAGGTAATGTTTGACAATGGTCCTCATTGTAAATTTTATATGAGGAAAACAATTGTTCCTTCAGAAAATCATCTTCTGATAATTCTTCCCCAGGATCTCTAGCAGTACAGTCATGGAGCTCAGCAAGCCCCTGTGCAACTGGATTCTTTTTATTCTGCTTGTAGCGAATTTCTAAGGGCCAGCCTTGTAAGGAAAGAGTCCACGCTGTTATGCGGCTATTTGACAAATTCCCATCTCTTATTCTCTCACTTTGCAAATATAGCAAAGGCTGGTGGGCCGTTTCTAAAATAATTTTCTCGCCCTGTATATAGCTGCGGAAATTTTGTAGAGCCCATACAGTAGATAAGAGGGCTTTTTCGCAATAGTTAAACTTTATTTCTACTGGGGATAGATTTTTGCTCGCATAAGCAATGGCTTTGTTCAAATTATCATGATTTTGGTATAAAACAGCACTCATGCTTATATCTGTGTAACCTGTCTCTAAGAAGAAAGGTTTACCACCTTCAGGGTACGCTAAGCAAGGTGCTTGAGTGAGTTTTCTCTTCAGCTCTCTGATGGCTGTCTCTTGAGACTCATTCCAGTGCCATTTCACATCCTTCTTTAGAAGAAGTAGTAGTGGTTTAGCTAACTCTGCATAATTATCAATGAATTTGCGAGAATAATTTGTCATACCCAGGAATGATCTCAATTCCTTTAAGTTAGTTGGGTTTTTAGAATTCACTATAGCTTCCACCTTTTTCTTCTGGGGATTTAATCCTTCAGAGGTAACTTCATGTCCCAAGAAGTTTACACGAGTGCGGCACCATTGAGCTTTTTGTAGGGATAATTTGACACCTGCCCTTTTAAGTTGGCTGAGGATGTGTTTAAGCTCTGCGATGTGTTTTTCAAAGTCTGTACTTTTGATTAAAACATCATCAACATAAGATAAGGTCCCCCTTTCCAGTGCATCAGGCATAGCCTTATGCATGAATACAGCAAATTCATGTCCAGAATTTATTTATCCAAATGAAAGTCTTTGAAATGAATATTGGACCTTTTGGAAGGAGAATGCTAGCTTATATTGGTCCTCTTCATGTACCTTTATGGTCCAATATCCCTGTGCACAATCAATGGCAGTGAATATTTTGGATCCCTGCATTTGTGCTAGGCACTGGTCAATGTATGGTACAGGCCAGCCAGACATGTACACTCGTTTGTTTAGCTGTCTTAAATCAGCACACAAACGCCATTGTCCATTGGGCTTAAGAAAAACCTAGAATAGGATTATTATAAGAGCTGTGCACCTGTCTGATAATACCTCTTTCTTCCAAATACCTTATGATCTCTGCGAGAGAATCATATGAGGCTAAGGGAAGTCTTTATTGTTTGACAAATACAGGTGGTGCATCGGGATCTGTTTGTATTCTTGCAATGTGTAAGTCTGTAGTACCACAGTCATAAGAATCCTTAGCAAAAATATACTTGTACTCCATCAGGAGTTCTCGCAGCAGTTGGCATTCATCATCGCTGGAACAGCGATTAGCTAAGGATATTTGCTCTTCGACTATTTTCTGAAATCCTGGAAAGATTTCAGGCTGTCCTATTTCATAGGCTTCTTCCAACCTAGAGGTGAGATCCCCTTGATTATAGTTTATATTTCCCCCATGACTCTGGGAATTGGGGTAATCTTGCTGTTTGATTGGCTGATCAAACACTAGAGAGGCTTCTTCAATTTTACAGATGCCTTCCTCTGAGCTGAAGGGATAAATAGACTGAATATTAAATAGACCCTCTGGCATAGACACAAAGGATTGTTCTATTAATTGTTCTTCAGTTAAGTATCCTTCAGGTATTAGCCCAATTACATTATTCTGGAATCCAAAAGTGTAATAACTTGATTTCAGTGCATATCCTATGGTAGTTCCCTTGGATAATGTTATATCCTGTGGGGTCATGTTATGCACAATGATATGTATTGGGACAGTTCCAATATTCACCATAGGAGTGTAGGTTACTGTGACACCCAGATTTTGTATTTTATGGGAGAGGCAAATCAGTGTTTCAGAAGTTTTTAATTTCTGACCTCTCTTTACCTGTAAGGGTAAAAGAAATTTATCAGCCCCAGCAGGAATTATAACATCGCTAGATACCTGCATATTCACAGCATATGGCAATTGCTGGTTTGATTTCAGGGCTGCATTTTCATCCTGAAATACTTCAGGGTCCCCCTTTAACCTGCTCCAGAGGCAAGAATTAATCAAATCTATTTGTATGGCATATCTATGTAAGATGTCATTGCCAATGTATATTTGATTATGGGGAGTATTTAAAACTAAAAACAGGTGCTTCACTGACTTATTACCAATAGAGATAGATAATAAGCACTTAGCTGTGATGTTATAGCTTTCAGACCTGTTATCCAGGTTGCTGACACAGTGGCCTTGGGGAGAAAGATATTTAATCACTTTAGGTTCAGCTATTTGCGCTAATAAACCTTCACTTACATAGCTAGCTTCCTGTTTTAAGTTTAATTTAGCATACTTGGTTTTACCAAGGTCATGCACTTGTATAGGGATAAATAGATCCTCTTTAACTCTCTCAATCCCTGTGAGGTATTGAGTGTGGCCTCCCCCCTTAGGGATTTTATGATCCCCCTTGTGGAGTGATATGGTTAATACATCGCCATCTAGGGAAATATTTGTTATCTTTCCAGGCGATATTTTAAAAGTATTACCATCAGAGCCACTAAAAGGAGTCTGATTATCTATTTGTAGAATAGTGATTTCAGGTACAGAGTTATTCCTGAAATGAATCTCCACAGCATCTGGTTTCTCTTCCACCACGTGACAGCTATGTCGGGTGCGAGATATACCAGATTTTTCGTAATTGATAGGCCGTTTAACTTGTGACCAAATTACATTATTTATGCAATCAATTATGGTGCTTAATCGCTTCAGGAGATCACTACCAACAAATCGTTTAATTTTTGCATGTAAAACTATTTAAAACAAGCATTTACTATTGCTGTATGTAGCAGAGTTAAAGAAATAGTTTGGATTTTAAGTTAGCATTTCATAGCCTATGTATTGTTAAACTAATCCCAATCTTAAATTGTTTATCTATGCAAATATATAATAATAATTCTGAAGTGTATATTGTATTATTGTTTAAATTTGTATCTGGTAGACTAAGTGATTTATCTATGAAGGTTCTGGTGTTTTAAATCAATATTGTATTAGGATAAATTGCAGTTAAATAGCATAATATATATATTATCCTATTGTTTATAAGCACTGTTTAAAATTGTATCGCTTGGATGTTAAAAGATAAAGATTTTAGTCTCGTTGTGTTAACTAAATAAAAGGCTATTTATAAATAAGGTTGTTTTTAAAGGTAAGCGTGTATGAACTTTGCATAGCATATTTAAATAGTTTTCAAGCGCATATAATATTATTTCATATTCCTTTTATTACAAATATATTTCAAAGTGTTCATGGATATTAACTAAATAAAATAATTCAGATATTTATATTAATTGTATGGTTTCTAGTGGATGCATGTTGGTTAAGGGTTTCTATTCTAAGGATAATTATTAGTTGTATTGTGTTATAACCCTGCCATAAGCTGATATACTATTTGGAGAGCACTACTAAGATTTTCATAAATATACTGACAGTACTGTATCTGTGTAAGTATGTGGGAATATACTGTATGTGTGTAAGTATGTGTGACTGTACTGAATGTGTGACTGTACTGTATGTGTGTAAGTATGTGTGAATATACTGTATGTGTGTAAGTATGTGTGACTGTACTGTATCTGTGTAAGTATGTGGGAATATACTGTATGTGTGTAAGTATGTGTGACTGTACTGAATGTGTGACTGTACTGTATGTGTGTAAGTATGTGTGAATATACTGTATGTGTGTAAGTATGTGTGACTGTACTGTATGTGTGTAAGTATGTGTGACTGTACTGTATGTGTGACTGTACTGTATGTGTGAATATACTGTATGTGTGTAAGTATGTGTGAATATACTGTATGTGTGTAAGTATGTGTGAATATACTGTATGCGTGTAAGTATGTGTGAATATACTGTATGTGTGAATGTACTGTATGTGTGAATATACTGTATGTGTGTAAGTATGTGTGAATGTACTGTATGTGTGTAAGTATGTGTGAATATACTGTATGTGTGAATATACTGTATGTGTGTAAGTGTGAAAATATATATATATATATATATATATATATATATATATATATATATATATATATATATATATATATATACATATATACACACAGTATATTATACATTTAAAAGAATAGGCACTCACAGAAACTTATAGAGCCAAACAAATCTTATGTTGCATAAAAAAATGTAAGATTTTGTTTTGCTCTATAAGGTTCTGTGAATGCATATTCTTTCACTCTCTCTCACACACACACACACAGGCATCTATTTATCAAGCCGTCAACCGCAAATACGCTGGAATTCCGCAGCGTATTTGTGGCGAGCCTGATTCCCCTTAGTTATCAAACCCTACAGACCGGCAAAAGTAGAATTTAGTGACGTAACATACGATCCGCCGGACTCAGTCCGACACAGATCGATGCTTACGTCACTACAGATGTTCCCAATGCAAATTCGGCACTATCTGACTGCTTTTGCTAGTTATCAAATAACTAGCAGGTACGCTCTGCACTATTCCGGCCCAGCGTACCTGGTTTTTAATCCGCCACCTCCCATTGATTCCTATGGTAATGTTTACACCTAACACCCTAACATGTACCCCGAGTCTAAATACCCCTAATCTGCCCCCCCCCACCACCGCCACCTACATTATACTTATTAACCCCTATAATTTAAATAAATCTAAATAAATATTCCTAGCATTAAAAAAATTATTCCTATTTACTATTGCTGTATGTAGCAGAGTTAAAGAAATAGTTTGGATTTTAAGTTAGCATTTCATAGCCTATGTATTGTTAAACTAATCCCAATCATAAATTGTTTATCTATGCAAATATATAATAATAATTCTGAAGTGTATATTGTATTATTGTTTAAATTTGTATCTGGTAGACTAAGTGATTTATCTATGAAGGTTCTGGTGTTTTAAATCAATATTGTATTAGGATAAATTGCAGTTAAATAGCATAATATATATATATTATCCTATTGTTTATAAGCACTGTTTAAAATTGTATCGCTTGGATGTTAAAAGATAAAGATTTTAGTCTCGTTGTGTTAACTAAATAAAAGGCTATTTTTAAATAAGGTTGGTTTTAAAGGTAAGCGTGCATGAACTTTGCATAGCATATTTAAATAGTTTTCAAGTACATATAATATTTCATATTCCTTTTATTACAAATATATTTCAAAGTGTTCATGGATATTAACTAAATAAAATAATTCAGATATTTATATTAATTGTATGGTTTCTAGTGGATGCATGTTGGTTAAGGGTTTCTATTCTAAAGATAATTATTAGTTGAATTGTGTTATAACCCTGCCATAAGCTGATATATTATTTGGAGAGCACTACTAATATTTTCATAAATATACTGACAGTACTGTATCTGTGTAAGTATGTGTGAATATACTGTATGTGTGTAAGTATGTGTGACTGTACTGTATGTGTGACTGTACTGTATGTGTGACTGTACTGTATGTGTGAATGTACTGTATGTGTGACTGTACTGTATGTGTGTAAGTATGTGTGACTGTACTGTATGTGTGAATGTACTGTATGTGTGAATGTACTGTATGTGTGGCTGTACTGTATGTGTGAATGTACTGTATGTGTGAATATACTGTATGTGTGTAAGTATGTGTGACTGTACTGTATGTGTGACTGTACTGTATGTGTGACTGTACTGTATGTGTGTAAGTATGTGTGACTGTACTGTATGTGTGTAAGTATGTGTGACTGTACTGTATGTGTGAATATACTGTATGTGTGTAAGTATGTGAGAATATACTGTATGTGTGTAAGTATGTGTGAATGTACTGTATTTGTGAATATACTGTATGTGTGTAAGTATGTGTGAATGTACTGTATGTGTGAATATACTGTATGTGTGTATATACTGTATGTGTGTAAGTATGTGTGAATATACTGTATGTGTGTAAGTGTGAATATACTGTATGTGTGAATATATATATATATATATATATATATATATATATATATATATATATATATATATATATATATATATATATATACATACATACATATATATATACACACAGTATATTATACATTTAAAAGAATAGGCACTCACAGAAACGTATAGAGCCAAACAAATCTTATGTTGTATAAAAAAAAATGTAAGATTTTGTTTTGCTCTATAAGGTTCTGTGAATGCATATTCTTTCACTCTCTCTCACACACACACACACAGGCATCTATTTATCAAGCCGTCAACCGCAAATACGCTGGAATTCCGCAGCGTATTTGTGGCGAGCCTGATTCCCCTTAGTTATCAAACCCTACAGACCGGCAAAAGTAGAATTTAGTGACGTAACATACCATCCGCCGGATTCAGTCCGACACAGATCGATGCTTATGTCACTACAGATGTTCCCAATGCAAATTCGGCACTATCTGACTACTTTTGCTAGTTATCAAATAACTAGCAGGTACGCTCTGCACTATTCCGGCCCAGCGTACCTGGTTTTCAATCCGCCACCTCCCATTGATTCCTATGGTAATGTTTACACCTAACACCCTAACATGTACCCCGAGTCTAAATACCCCTAATCTGCTCCCCCCCACCACCGCCACCTACATTATACTTATTAACCCCTAAACTGCCCCCCTACACCGCCGCCACCATATTAAATTTATTAACCCCTAAACCTAAGTCGAACACTAACCCTAACACCCCCTAACTTAAATATAATTTAAATAAATCTAAATAAATATTCCTAGCATTAAAAAAAATATTCCTATTTAAAACTAAATACTTACCTATAAAATAAAGCCTAAACTAGCTACAATATTACTAATAGTTACATCGTAGCTAGCTTAGGGTTTATTTTTATTTTACAGGCAACTTTGTATTGATTTTAACTAGGTAGAATAGTTATTAAATAGTTATTAACTATTTACTAACTACCTAGCTAAAATAAGTACAAATTTACCTGTAAAATAAAACCTAACTGTGATGGATACCCCGGCTACCCCGATTGGGTAGCTCCGCCAAATGGGTCCTGCTTCCTCCCTGCCGACTGCAGCTATGTAGCTGGCAAGTGACCACAACCTGTAGTCACCCCTGATGCCCGACAGCACCAGTACTCAGGGTCCCACCCTGTGGCAGACCCCAGCTACCAGACTAGGTAGCTCTGTCAGAGTGTCCTTCCTCTGCCTGGAACAGGCTGCTATGTAGCCCAGGAAAAGTGATTTTAGCTGGAGCAAACCCAAATAACTAGACAGCCTAGCATTCAGGTTTAACAGGAACTGATTTTATTGAAAACATGCACTCCTTTTATACAGACAGCTCATCTTGATAAGACCCTGGACAATCCCACTATTTTCCCTCCCCTCCAGACAGCCCGGCACCTCCATAGGAGCCACAGTCCCACATAATCCTAATACATATGGGTGGCGGTTTCGGGGTGATCCTGGTGTAGTTGCACTTCCAGGGTGTCATTTTAAAGCTCTCGGTCCCCAGATTTCACAGTCCAAAATTCAGCATGATTCGTTACTGGGGACCGGAGTTACAGTCCATTGAATTTATGGGGTTAAGGGTGTCCAAAACCCCCGTTTCCAAAGGAGCTCCCCTCCGGCAATTCCACCACCCCTTGTACTCCCCAGGGGCTACTAATCCCAAAAAGAGCGGAGCTCTGAGGCACATGGTTGCTGGAGCAACCTGGGTTAAAGTTAGCGGGTGTTCTGCTGTCCTGTGGCCCACCGGGAGTTCCAGGAGCCTGGCCAGCCTGAAAGGGGTTGGGCGGGTGTCCGTTGTGAGGTGGCCAACCGGGAGTTCCAGGAGCCCGGCCAGCCTAGGAGGGTTTTCCTGGTCATAAACCAACTCTTCTCTGAACACAAAAAGAAGCCAACACAAAGCAAACAAAGAGCTTCCAGAGATGGTGGTTGCTCTGAGGAGCCCAAAACCACTGAGAAACAACAGGGGTGAGGTTGTAGGGGGGTGGGGATTTAACCCTTGCATCCCAGTATCCGTGACAACTCCCCCCTTCCAGTTCGGCTGACCCGGCTAGATCCCCACGGGTCTACTGGGGAATGTCTGAGGAGCATTCTATTTCAGTCTGCCGGGAAAGTCCATCGGCATTCCCATTGCTCGTTCCCGGCCTATACTGAACGTTAAAGTTAAAGGGCTAAACTCCATCTTAGTAGACGTCCATTATCTCCCGACACTCGATTAAGCCACACCAGGGGGTTGTGATCGGTGAGGACAGTGAAGGGTCTTCCATAGAGGTACAGTTGTAATTTCTTGAGGGCCCATACCAGTGCCAGGCATTCCTTCTCCACCGCCACATAGCCTACCTCCCTGGCAGCAGTTTCCTACTGATGTAGGCTATGGGGTGGTCTTGTCCTTCGTCTAGCTGGCTTAGTACTGCTCCCAATCCAAACATGGAGGCATCTGTGTGGACACAAAAACGTTTGGTGGGGTTAGGCGCGGCCAGGACTGGGGCAAAGATCAAGGCAGAATTGAGCCTCTGAAAGGCGTTTTCACATTCTGAGGACCACAGTACCTGTCGGGGCAGTCTTTTACGAGTCAGGTAGGTCAGGGGTTTGGCTAGGGTGCTATAATTGGGGACGAACCTTCGGTAATAGCCGGCGGTTCCTAGGAAGGCTAAGACCTGGGTCTTAGTTCGAGGAGTGGGCCAGTTTGCCACTGCCTCAACCTTGGTGGGCTCCGGCCGTTGCTGCCCACAGCCTACTCGGTGACCCAGGTACTGGACTTCTGAGCAGCCTATGGTGCATTTGTCGGGATTCAGGGTCAGCCCGGCGGTTCTGAGGCGATCTAGAACGATGCCCAGGTGGATCAAAGGATCCTCCCAGGTGTCGCTAAAGATGGCAATGTCGTCCAAGTAGGCAAAGGCATAGTCTTGGAGGCCATCCAGCAGGCAATCCACCATCCTCTGAAAGGTGGCTGGAGCGTTCTTCATCCCAAACGGCATGACCTTAAACTGGTAGAGGCCGAAAGGGGTGATGAAGGCGGACTCGGGAACGGAGTCAGGGTCTAGTGGGATCTGCCAATACCCCTTGCAGAGGTCAAGGGTAGTTAGGAAGTGACCCCTGGCGATTCTATCTAAGAGGTCATCGACGCGTGGCATGGGATAGGCATCGGTTGTGGTTCTGTCATTGAGCTTATGGTAGTCAATGCAGAACCAGGTAGTACCATCTTTATTGGGGACCAGCACCCCCGGGGAGGCCAAGAGACTGTTGGATGGTTCAACAACACAGAGGTCCAACATTCCTCGGAGCTCCCGGTGCATACTGTCTCTGACAGCTTCAGGTACTCCATAAGCTGCCTGTCTCAGGGGAGCTTGTCCCGGGGTTTCCACTCGGTGCACAGCCACTGTGGTGTACCCAGGGACATTGGAGAACATCTCCTGGTGGTCCTCTAGTAAATGCCGGATCTGCTGTCTCTGTCCAGCTGCTAACCTCTTATCCAAGATTATGTTGGCTACTCCTTGAGGGGTCTCATCCGGCCCGGGGAGCTCTGGCATGGGAAGGCTCTCCGAGTCTTCCATAGCCGGGGCACAGATAGTGGCTACATCTTGGGGTCTTTCTACATACTCCTTGAGCATGTTCACATGAAAGGTCCGTTGGACCCTATCATCGGAGCATTTTGCTACAAGGTAGGTGGTGTTATTCTATTGCTCCACCACCCGGTAGGGCCCTTGCCAGGAAGCCTGTAACTTGTTCGTTTTGACAGGTTTCAAGGCAAGAACCCTCTGCCCTACTGTGAGAATTCGGCTACGAGCATTACGGTCGTACCACCGTTTCTGTCTCCTTTGGGCGCTCTGCAGGTTCTCCCGCACCATGGCAGTGAGGTCCTTCAGCCGATCCCTCAACTTCAGGACGTACTCCACAACGGAGGGTCCTTCCTCCCCTGCTGATCCCTCCCAGTGGGCTCGCAAAAAATCTAGGGGCCCCCTTATTTTCTGGCATACAGCAGTTCAAAGGGTGAAAACCCGGTGGATTCCTGGGGCACCTCTCTGTAGGCAAATAGGAGGTGCGGCAGGAATTTTTCCCAGTCTTTGTGAGTAGCTGAGAACGTCCGAAGCAATTGTTTCAGTGTCCCGTTAAACCGTTCACAAAGCCCATTGGTCTGGGGGTGATAGGGGGCACTCTACAGTGGTTTTATCCCACACAGTTCCCATAACTTTTGGGTGACCTCCGCTGTAAACTGGGTCCCCTGGTCAGAGACCATTTCTCGGGGGAAGCCTACACGGGTGAATACCTGGAGCAATGCACTGGCCACCGTCTCCGTCTGGATATTCGCCAGAGGTATTGCCTCTGGATACCTAGTGGCATAGTCTACTACCGTGAGTATGTATTTTTTCCTGGAGGGACTAGGTATAGGTAGGGGCCGTACTATATTCACAGCGATTCTGCTTTAGGGTTCGTCAATAACGGGGAGAGGGTTAAGGGGGGCTTTCGTATGGTCCACGGTCTTCCCTACCTTTTGACACACTATGCAGGTCCTACAATATTCCTTAATTTCTCGCATGATTCTGGGCCAGAAAAAGATCTGAGTAAGGCGATGGTGTGTTCAGGAGTTGCTTAAATGCCCGGCCAAGGGGATATCATGCCCTATTCGCAGCAGGTTCGACCGATATTTTTTCGGTACCACCAGCTGGCGTTTGGGCACTGGCCCTTTCTTCCGCCGGGAGACCCGATACAACAGGCCATTTTCCCATTGGAACCGTTCTTCCCCGGGAGGGCAGGGAGCGGGTTTGGGCGTTGGGGCATGAGGGTGGGCCCTCGGGAAAGGAGAGGAGTCGGGGTGGGGGGTCTTACCTGGGTCCCCAGCTGTGGTGTGTTGGCTTGCCGCTGAGCTTGCCTGCGGGTGGTTACTGGGCAGGTGTCCAGGGGAGTATCCCCCAAAAAGGTGGAAACAAGTAGGCCGAGGTCGTTTCCTAGTACAACATCTGCGGGAAGATCTGGCATAATGGCCACGTCCACAGTGCGGGCTCCGGCGCCCCAAGCCAGATGGACACAGGCCATAGGGACTCGTATCGTGGCACCTCCGAACAGCAAGAGTTCTCTCAGTAGCGGTAGAAGCGGAGGCCAGATGAGGCTGGATCAGAGTAATGGTGGATCCAGTGTCCCGTAACCCCTGAGCCGCCTTTCCATTGACCCAAACGGTCTGGCAGTGGTGCTGACGGTTGTCTGTGGACGCCAGGTAGGCTTCTTGTAGGGTGCCAACCTCCTCTTCAGCCCATTCAGGATAGTCAGCCGGTGCATAAGCATAATGGGCAGCGGCTGGGTAGGTTGGGGCGGGAGCTCTCACCCAAGCTGTGGGCTGGAGGTGTCTTGGCTGAGTAGCTAGCTGTTGTCGGACCCGACTTGGGCATTCCTGCCTGAGGTGGTCTGGGTGTCCGCAGGAAAAACTTCCCCATGAGTCCCTGACTCCAGCCGGAGGGACAAAGGCCGGAAGGCCCGGAGGCTTATTGGCAGCCGCTGGGGGTCGGACTACCACCGAAGCTGTGCAGGGAGTCGATTGTAGGGCAGAGCGAACTTGGCGCTTGGCATCTGTGTACTGATCTGCCAGGACAGCCGCCTGGTCTGCTGTGGTGGGCCGCCGGTCCTGGACCCATTCTTTAATCTCGACTGGAATATGATTGTAAAAATGTTCCAGTAGAAAAAGCTGTGCCACTTCTACCCCAGTAGTGGCCTTGCAGCCGGCTAGCCAGGACGTCATAAACTGGGTGAATTGGTGGGGGGTCCATTCTGTGAAAGGCTGTTCCTCCTGCTTCCTTAGTGCCCGGAACTTCTGCCGGTGGGCCTCCGGTGTGAGCCCATATCGGGCAAGGATACGATCTTTCACCTTGTTATAATCCTTTTGGTCCTCAGAAGGGGTAGCGTGGAAAGCTGCCAAAGCCCGCCCTGACAATTTACCGATCAGGACAGACAGTCTTTGGGCATAGGCTACCCCCTGCAGTTCGCATTGGGTCTCAAAGACCTGACGATAACAGTCAATATCCTAGTAGAAAAAAACAAAAGATAGCTGTGCACAGGATAGCGCTTTAGAATATAATCATTTATGTTAGGAACTGGATAAAACAAAGTATAGACCATAAAATGGCTTGCAAGCACAAGGAAAAACGGTTTTTACGCGTTTCGGCGTTTTGCCGTCATCAGGTACCTACATTTGTCTTACAACTGTTACCTTTTTTTTTTTTTTTTTTTTTTAATTTCCATCATTTATTGATCAAAAGCACATAAAGAAAAAGTCACAAACAACGGTGCACTCACCGTAAAGGTTTACATATTACAATCTGTGCATTCATGTAAAGAAATAAATCTTAATATAGGATGGAGGCTTATATATCTGTAAATAACACATAACCTAACAAATAAAATAACAAAAACAAAACTAAACATTACTGATCATTATCATTATCTTTGCGTTGGGAATAGCTAGTATTTCACCTAAATCCAGGGATATGTTGTTAGTGAACCTATGTAGAATATGTTCCTCATAAATCTTACTTTGCCGAGGGGAACCTCCGATTCCATGTCAAAAAGTCAGTCAAAGGGAAGTTATATGAGGATCAATGTGAGTTAGTGTTCAATTGGGGGTAATGAGTCTTCCCAAAGGAATCTCATATTCTGAAAAAATTCTAGTCTCATTCTTTTTAAGTATCCAAATTCCTCTAGGTCTAGCAGTTTGTTCATTTTTGTTAGCCACATCTGTCCTGTCAGGGGTACGGGCATTTTCCAGTGTAAAGCAATTAGAGCTTTAGCTCCATTAATGCCAATTTGTAGTAGTCGTCTTCTAAGTCTACATGGTATTTGGGGGAGTCTATTCAGAAGGGTAATATGGGGTGTCAGGCGGAGGTCTTTGATTAGCCCTTTCCTAAAATGAGTTTCTATAAATTGCCATAATTGTGTTAATAACTCGCAGTCCCACCACATGTGTAGATAACTGCCTCTCCTTTTGCAGCCTCTCCAACATTGATCGTTGGAGGATGGGTAAATAGAGCGTAATCTCGCTGGAGTCAGATACCAGCGTGTGAGCACTTTAAAATTTAATTCAAGGAGTTTCGGAGAGGTTGAGGACTTTTTCGTGTTTTGGAATATGCTCGCCCATTCCTCCTCGCTTAGAGTGACTCCAAGTTCTTTATGCCAGTTGTTAGTATAAGCAGGTAGTTCTGTCTTCATATGAATCTGTAATATACTACGTATTTTGGATAGTGAGTGTGGTGACGGTGTATTGGCCGAGCAGATGTTCTCAAAAGGGGTCAATTGCCTTAAATAGTCTTTTTGAAATAGTGTTGTGTTGATAAAGTGTGTGAGTTGATTATACTTTAGCCATGGATAGTATGCCCCCTGTGCTACTTCCCGCATTTCTTCCCTACGTATGAGTTTCCCCTCCCGAACAAACTCTTTTAAAGGAGTGGTATATCCCCATTCCGTTTCTCTTTGAAAGTTTCTGTCTAACCCACCCGTTAGTTCTGTATTTAATGGGATAGGAAAAAGGGGCGATCTAGGTCCAGAGATGTCCCTTCTTTTGTGTTTGATTTTTTCCCATGAGTCAAAGAAGTGTTGGTGTATCGGAAGTGTTGTGCATTGCAAGGGTCTTAAGGGTTTAGGGACCCAACAAAGGGCTCCTACAGATGGGACTTTCAGTATTTGAGAGTCAATGGAAATCCAGGCTTTGTGTCCTGATGTGTTATGCCAGTCATAGACTCTCTGGAGTACTATCGCGTCTAAGTATAGCTGTATGTTCGGCAGGCCTAAGCCTCCCATTGAAGTGGGCCTGTATAGTGTAGCTTTATTTATTCGTGGTTTACGGTTACCCCATATGAATCTATTTATATGGTTCTGAAGTCTCAGAGGGAACCAACCTGGTAAGGCTATAGGTAGGGCTTGTAACGTATATAAGATTCTTGGGAGGGTTGTCATTTTTATACTTTGTATTTTGCCCCACCAGGATAAAGGTTTTGTCGCCCAAGTATTTAGGTCTTTCTGAGTTGATAGCATGAGGGCTTCAAAGTTCTTTTTAAAGAGAGTGGTAGAGTTTGGGGACAGAAAAATACCCAGGTATTTTATAGCGTCTGTTTTGAGTGTAAGTGGACAGATCTCTGCCAATTTGGAAAATTCCTCTCGCCTAAGGGATATGTTTAGTAGTTCTGATTTAGTCGTGTTTACAGTAAAATTGGAGAACCTCCCAAACCGGCTGAGCTCAAGCATAATTTCTTTCAAGGATTGGGCTGGGTCTGTAACTGTAAAGAGGACATCGTCCGCGTAAAGTGCTATTTTAAAGCTATGTGGGCCAATTTATATACCTTTTAATGGTGTGGTTGTTACGTATGTGGGCGGCCATAACCTCCATGGTGAGTATGAACAGGAGAGGGGATAGGGGGCATCCCTGCCGTGTGCCGTTATTAATAGTAAAAGGGTGGGATAATATACCATTAGCCTTGACTTTTGCTGTGGGGTGAGCATAAAGACTGAATATTCTGTTGCACATTCGGGGCTCCAGTCCTATCTCGATAACTGTATCTTTGAGGAACTGCCAGTCTAGCCTGTCGAAGGCCTTCTCGGCATCTGTTGCCAAGAAGACCGTCGGTACCTTGTAGTGTTTAGAGTAGGACATAAGGGTCAGGGCTCTTATGGTATTATCTCTGGCCTCCCTATGGGGTACGAACCCAACCTGGTCTGTATGGATAATATCTTCTAGTAACCTATTCAGTCTTTTAGCTAAGATCTTGCCTAGTATTTTAAGGTCCGCATTTAAAAGTGAGATAGGTCTGTAGCTTTTAGTGTCTGATGGTGTTTTCCCTTGTTTTAGGATAACTGAAATATGGGCTTGTTGCATTTCCTTAGGGAGCACTTTCCCATCTTCTATAGTTTTAAATAGGTTTAGAAGGTGCGGGGCCAGTGAGGTTCTAAATGTTTTATAGTAAATGTTAGTGAACCCATCTGGGCCTGGGCTCTTCCCAGAGGGTAGCTTAGCAATCACTGAGAGGATTTCCTGTAGTGAGATAGGTGCTTCGAAATTTTCTTTTAATGTCGTCTGTATTTTCGGGAGGTTGGCCTCTTTTATATATGTCTGGAGGTCAGTCAGCCTTTTTGGGGATTTATCTGATGGTAGATTATATAACTCTGAGTAATAGATTTTGAATTGTTCTACTATATCTTTGCTTTCAATGAGATGTTGGCCTGCTGGTGTCACTAATTCGTGGATGTGGGATTTTGTGGTTTGTTGGTTAAGTAATCTGGCTAATCTGGGTCCTGCTCTATTACCTTCGAAGAAATATATTTTTTTCAGTGCTAGAGCCTTTCTCTGTGCCTCTTTAGAAAGAATAGTGTTTATATCTTGTCTAATTTTAGTTATCTGTGACAGAAGTGTTTTATTTGATGGGTTATTCTTGTGTTGTGCCTCTAGTGTGTATAACTGTGTCGTTAAGTTAGTCACTGAGGAGCGATATTGCTTTTTTATTTTAGCTGTTTGCTTTATACATTCCCCTCTGATGTACGCCTTGTGTGCCTCCCATATAATTCCCGGAAGTGAGTCATTAGTACAGTTAAATTGGAAATATTCAGTCAATGCTTTT
Organism: Bombina bombina; assembly: GCF_027579735.1. Classification (NCBI taxonomy): domain Eukaryota; kingdom Metazoa; phylum Chordata; class Amphibia; order Anura; family Bombinatoridae; genus Bombina; species Bombina bombina. The sequence goes on from NC_069503.1 coordinate 59,409,110, forward strand.
GTAGTATTTCTTGTGTTGGGGGTAATGAAGGAGTGAGTCCTCTAGTCTCCAAGTGTAAGGGATTGTTGGGATCTCGGGCCAGTCTAACACTAGGTGTACCGCTGAGTGGTCAGACCATGCTGTAGGTCGAATATCTGAGTCCCTTAGAAGGGATAAGTGATGTCTATCAATAAATAAGTAATCAATTCGGGTGTATGTTGCCCATGGATGTGAATAAAAGGTATAGTTGTGTTGTGTTGGGTGCTGTATGCGCCAGGTGTCGATAAGGCTCAGTTCTTTTATGCATGATAGGGTTGTATTCGGTGCTCTAGATTTCGCCTGTCCGTGTTTTGTAGACGAGTCCATGATTGGGTCTAGTACAGTGTTAAGGTCCCCTCCCATCACAACCAGACCTTTCTTGTGTTCTAAAACCAGGGAGAGAACTTTTTGGAAAAATTTTCGTCTACGACTAAGTGGGGCATAGATGTTAACTATAGTGATTGGTTTGTTAAACAGGAGACCTGTGAGAATAAGGATCCGTCCCTCTGTGTCTGTGATTTTGTTATGTAGCTGGAAATGGAGGAGTTTGTGAAGTAGTATGGTAACACCTTGCTTCTTGGCGTGGTATGCGTTATGGTAGTTTGTGGGTCTCTTGTAAAAAGATAATAGAGTAGGTAGCAAAGTGTTTAAGAGCAATAGACCGCTTATTTGGCGAATTGAGGCCCTTCACATTTTGTGAAATCTGAATTCGTGGGACTGTCATGGTCATGGGGGGTGGTAAGTGTCGGTCAATTTCGTCTCACCTGAGAGTTGGGAAGACATGGAGTTCGGAGGTATCCCCTGGGGTATTTGCAATTTGATAGAGCTACAAAAAGGTATCGCTGTTTCAAGTAATAAAAGACAACCTGGATTCTGAAATAAAAAAACCAACAGTGTTAGATATGAAAATACAATCAATCAGTAAAAAAGACAAACAAAAACAAACAAACAAAAGGAAAACTGTACTAGCATTCCTGGAATTACTCATCATAGGATTATAGATAGTGCTAAACTAGGTCTGTAATTCTAACTTAACAGTGAGTGGGTGGGGGAAAGTAGGCTGATGTTTGTGCCTGTCCACTCTATTTTGGGTACAAATTATTCGTTTTTTAAACATGTCAAACAATGATATAAGACTCATTCGACTGGGTTTGCTGGTAGAAAGCTGGATATTCTCTATATAATGCCCTTTTAGCAGGGCAAAGCTATCAAAAAGAGAAAAGGAGTTAAGAGTTACTGTCATTTTTGTCATGTTATGTCCGATGATCTTGCAGGAGAGTCTGACGCCATTGTGTTTTTCCTCTTTGTGGGTCTAGTTGACCAGCTTCTTCTTTGTGGTTTAGGTGACGAAGATCTCTCTTGGTCTCTTTTTCTTGAGGTTTCTGTCAGCTTGGGTAGAGATGGTTGTGCAATATTCAGCTGCCTGCAGAACTGTTCCAAATCATCTGGGTTTCGGTATACAAATGTTTTTTCATCTTTCAGGACTTTAATGGCAAAAGGGAAGCCCCATCTGTATGCTATTCCAAGATCTTGTAAGTGTAAAGTTAAATATCTGGCTTCCTTACGTTTGGCTAAGGTGATCGGGCTAAGGTCAGGATAGATCTGTATGACATCTTCACCAAAATAAAGTGGAGATTTCTTCCTGGATGCTTTTAAAAGGTTTTCTTTATCCTTAAACTTGTGACAGCACAGAATTACATCTCGTGGTGGCATACTGTCTGGGGGTTTTGGCCTTAGGGCTCTGTGGGCTCTGTCCAAGGCAATAGGTTCTTTTTCAGGATCCAATAAAAATTTGAACAAATTTTGTAAGTAGGAGGGTAGTTGTTGTGGAAGAATTTTTTCTGGTATGCCTCGAATCCGAAGGTTCTGCCTTCTACCTCTGTTATCAAGGTCTTCCATTTGGATCTGTAAACGTTCAATGGCTTCAGATTGAAATTGAAAAGCTTGTGTAGTGTTATCTGAGGCTTTATTCGTCTCCTCCATTTGGTCTTCTAATTCCAACACCCTGTCTCCTAGCTCCCTAATATCTCTCTTAACTTCTGCAAGGCCATCTTTTATAGCTTTACTCACTTGTTGCATTATGTTAGAGAGGTCCGCTTTAGTGGATAGAGCTTTTAGGTCTGAGCGTGTTATGGGTGTCTTATCCTCTATAGATGTAGGAGCTTGTGAGGTGTGTTCTGTAGTATCGGAGAGAGGTAGGTCAGGCTCTGTAGTCAGAGAGGTGTCATGGCTCTTAAAGTAGGCGTTCTATTTGCCTCCCGTGTTTGTATGTCCCTTTAAAAGCTTGTCTCCTTTGGTTTTACTCTTTGAGGTCATCTTGAGTCTAGGATCTATGCAGTTTGATGTAAGTGATCGTATTCTGCCCCACAGTATGTATTTAGAGAGTGATAGGCCGCGCGATTTCCACGCTGTTTAATCCTGTAGTGCGCACTTTTAAATATTTTAAGGCCTTTTCTGATCAGGTAGGTATGTATGTCGGCCTGAAGTATGAGTGATCACATGTAGAAGCAGGGTATAGGGCTGTTATATAGGGCCTGTTCAGTCTTAATAGCCCGGTAATAAGTGTATGGCGTAGTCTCTTTTTATTTGTATGACGTTTTACCTTAGGTCCGTAATTTAGCCGGTTTGCAGGGTCTTGAAGCAATGATCCTCACAGGAGGTTTATCAGCAAGATGTGTCTTGGGCTCGTTAGCTAGTGCCTCTATGTAGTGACTCACTGCGGCGTGTGTGCTGATAGCGTGGCTTACACTGTGCTGCGTCGTCCTTCTGTTACAGGCTGCAATCAGACTTTGTCTAATTCCGTTTTTTCGGTCATACGGATCTCTTTTCTCCAGCGTCTGACGTTCAAACAGCTTTCTTAAGTGATATATCGTAGGGCATATCCCAGTTCTGAGTGATTATATGTTATTTATTGCCCATTAGAGCGGTCGTTTGTCGGAGCTCTAACTTGATGCGACCATCAGGATTGCTGGCCGGCTCCGCCCCCACAACTGTTACCTTTTAAAGGTATCTGTTTCTATTGATTGGATATCTCCAGGCCACCACTTGTCGCGATCGCTCAGCTGATCGCTCTTTCCCCTTCCGGATTTCTTCAGCGCTGTTGCGCTACACTTCGTTGCCTAGCAACTTGACTGAAGCCGTCCCTCTCCTCTGACGTCAGAATGGCTTCTTATTCCGGCGTCTTCTCTCCTCCGGTGCCTGTTTGTTTTTCACACGTTGGCTTGTGAGTATCTCTCATATTTCTGAACCTGTGCTTATCGTTTATTCTGAATCCTGAACCCCTATCTGTCTGATCCCTTGTTGCTGGACTTTGCTTGTTGGAAAACTCTATTGTTTAACCCTTACCTGCCTGATTACACGTTGCTGGACTTTGCTTGTTGGAAAACTCTATTGCTTAACCCCTACCTGCCTGATTGCACGTTGCTGGACTTTGCTTGTTGGATTACTCTATTGCTTAACCCCTACCTGCCTGATTACACATTGCTGGACATTGCTTGTTTGATTACTCTACTGCTTAACCCCTACCTGCCTGATTACACATTGCTGGACTTTGCTTGTTGGATTACTCTATTGCTTAACCCCTACCTGCCTGATTACACGTTGCTGGACATTGCTTGTTTGATTACTCTACTGCTTAACCCCTCCCTGCCTGATTACACGTTGCTGGACATTGCTTGTTGGATTACTCTATTGCTTAACCCCTACCTGCCTGATTACTCGTTGCTGGACATTGCTTGTTGGATTACTCTATTGGTTAACCTCTACCTGCCTGATTACACGTTGCCAGACATTGCTTACTTGACAACTCTCTTGATTAACCCTATCTACTCGAAGTTTCTTCTCCTGACCCTGCTGTGCCATCTTCCAGCCTATCTCTGTGAGTATTTTATACTATAGCTGTCGCAGGGTCAGATCCTGGTATATACTCACTGTGCTAGGGTGTTATTACCCTCATTCTAGCATTTGGGTCTTACTCTGGACTTTACCTATCCTGACATTACAAACAGGCCATAAAATGGACCCTGGTGAGTTATCCAGAGCTGTGGCTCTACAAGGACAGCTGCTTGGCACCCACTCCGCACACCTGCAATCATTGGACTCTAAATTGGATCAAATTACTGCTCTTTTGCATAACCTCACTCCGCCTTCACAAGTCCCTGTAACTCCTGTTGTTCCTGCGGACAGTTCTAATCCTACATATAATCCGCCACATCCTGCTGAACAGTTAGTACCCAGAATTCCGCTACCTGATAAATATGATGGCAACCCGGATGACTGTCGAGGATTCCTTAATCAGTGCCGCCTACATTTCAGAAATAATCCTCTGATGTTTGTTTCCTCTTCTTTCAAGATCACCTTTTTGATTTCTCTTATGAAAGGTAAAGCCTTGGCTTGGGTTTCTCCATTGTTGGAAAAGGATGATCCTTTGCTTCATGATATTGACACTTTTGTATCCATATTTTCTTCCGTGTTCGATAAACCTGGAAGGTCTGCAGCTGCCGAAGCAGGACTTTTAGATTTAAGGCAGGGTTCTCTTTCTGTAGCACAATACGCTATAGAATTTCGGACTTTAGCTGCTGAAACTATGTGGAATCATGGGGCCCTGCGTGCAGCATTTCGTAAAGGTCTTTGCGATCGTTTAAAAGACGAACTAGTTTATAGAGATCTTCCTGATTCTCTATAAGAACTCATCAATCTATGTATCAAGTTAGATGCTCGTTACTCTGAGCGTCTCCATGAACGTGACCGTAACAGAAGATCCTTTTCTTCTGTTATGTGTGATCAGTCCACGGGTCATCATTACTTCTGGGATATTATCTGCTCCCCTACAGGAAGTGCAAGAGGATTCACCCAGCAGAGTTGCTATATAGCTCCTCCCCTCTACGTCACCTCCAGTCATTCTCTTGCACCCAAAGACTAGATAGGAGGTGTGAGAGGACTATGGTGATTATACTTAGTTTTTAGAACTTCAATCAAAAGTTTGTTATTTTACAATAGCACCGGAGCGTGTTATTACCTCTCTGGCAGAGTTTGAAGAAGAATCTACCAGAGTTTTTCTTATGATTTTAACCGGAGTAGTTAAGATCATATTGCTGTTTCTCGGCCATCTGAGGGAGGTAAAAACTTCAGATCAGGGGACAGCGGGCAGTTGAATCTGCATTGAGGTATGTAGCAGTTTTTATTTTCTGAATGGAATTGATGAAAAAATCCTGCCATACCGTTATAATGAACATGTATGTATACTCTACACTTTAGTATTCTGGGGATGGTATTTCACCGGAATTACTCTGTAAAAGTACATTAAACCTTTTAATAGGTATTTTTCATGTTAAACGTTTTTTTCTGGAATGTAGAATCGTTTGCATTAATGAGGTACTGAGTGAATAATTATTTGGGCATTATTTTTCCACTTGGCAGTTTGCTTGTTTTAATTATGACAGTTTCGTTTCTCTCTCACTGCTGTGTGTGAGAGGGAGGGGCCGTTTTTGGCGCTCTTTGCTACGCATCAAAAATTTCCAGTCAGTTACTCTTGTATTTCTGCATGATCCGGTTCATCTCTAACAGAACTCAGAGGTCTTCAAACTTCTTTGAAGGGAGGTAGATTCTCTCAGCAGAGCTGTGAGACTTATATAGTGACTGTGATTTAAAACGTTGCTCTGTAATTTTTATGTTTAAAATTCAATTAGTGTTATTTTACTAATGGGAACAAACCTTTGCTAAAAAGTTGTGTTGTTTTTAAAGTGTGATGCTATAACTGTTTTTCAGTTCATTATTTCAACTGTCATTTAATCGTTTAGTGCTCTTTGAGGCACAGTACGTTTTTGTTAAATAAGATTGTAACCGAGTTGCATGTTTATTGCTAGTGTGTTGAACATGTCTGATTCAGAGGAAGATACCTGTGTCATTTGTTCCAATGCCAAGGTGGAGCCCAATAGAAATTTATGTACTAACTGTATTGATGCTACTTTAAATAAAAGCCAATCTGTACAAATTGAACAAATTTCACCAAACAGCGAGGGGAGAGTTATGCCGACTAACTCGCCTCACGTGTCAGTACCTGCATCTCCCGCCCGGGAGGTGCGTGATATTATGGCGCCTAGTACATCTGGGAAGCCATTACAGATAACATTACAAGATATGGCTACTGTTATGACTGAAGTTTTGGCTAAATTACCAGAACTAAGAGGCAAGCGTGATCACTCTGGGGTGAGAACAGAGTGCGCTGATAATTCTAGGGCCATGTCTGATACTGCGTCACAGCTTGCAGAGCATGAGGACGGAGAGCTTCATTCTGTAGGTGACGGTTCTGATCCAAGCAGATTGGATTCAGATATTTCAAATTTTAAATTTAAATTGGAAAACCTCCGTGTATTACTAGGGGAGGTCTTAGCGGCTCTTAACGATTGTAACACTGTTGCAATACCTGAGAAAATGTGTAGGTTGGATAAATACTTTGCGGTACCGGCGAGTACTGACGTTTTTCCTATACCTAAGAGATTAACTGAAATTGTTACTAAGGAGTGGGATAGACCCGGTGTGCCGTTCTCACCCCCTCCAATATTTAGAAAGATGTTTCCAATAGACGCCACCACACGGGACTTATGGCAAACGGTCCCTAAGGTGGAGGGAGCAGTTTCTACTTTAGCTAAGCGCACCACTATCCCGGTGGAGGATAGCTGTGCTTTTTCAGATCCTATGGATAAAAAATTAGAGGGTTCCCTTAAGAAAATGTTTGTTCAACAAGGTTTTATATTGCAACCCCTTGCATGCATCGCGCCGATTACGGCTGCGGCAGCATTTTGGATTGAGTCTCTGGAAGAGAACCTTAGTTCAGCTACGCTGGATGACATTACGGACAGGCTTAGAGTCCTTAAACTAGCTAATTCATTCATTTCGGAGGCCGTAGTACATTTAACCAAACTTACGGCTAAGAATTCAGGATTCGCCATTCAGGCACGTAGGGCGCTGTGGCTAAAATCCTGGTCGGCTGATGTAACTTCTAAGTCCAAATTACTTAATATACCTTTCAAGGGGCAAACTTTATTTGGGCCCGGTTTGAAAGAAATTATTGCTGACATTACAGGGGGTAAGGGCCACGCTCTACCTCAAGACAAAGCCAAAGCTAAGGCTAGACAGTCTATTTTTCGTCCCTTTCGGAATTTCAAAACAGGAACAGCATCAACTTCCACTGCACCAAAACAGGAAGGAGCTGTTGCTCGTTACAGACAAGGCTGGAAACCTAACCAGTCCTGGAATAAGGGCAAGCAGGCCAGGAAACCTGCTGCTGCCCCTAAGACAGCATGAACCGAGGGCCCCCGATCCGGGACCGGATCTAGTGGGGGGCAGACTCTCTCTCTTCGCCCAGGCTTGGGCAAGAGATGTCCAGGATCCCTGGGCGCTAGAGATCATATCTCAGGGATACCTTCTAGACTTCAAATTCTCTCCCCCAAGAGGGAGATTTCATCTGTCAAGGTTGTCAACAAACCAAATAAAGAAAGACGCGTTTCTACGCTGTGTACAAGATCTATTATTAATGGGAGTGATCCATCCGGTTCCGCGGTCGGAACAAGGACAAGGGTTTTACTCAAACCTGTTTGTGGTTCCCAAAAAAGAGGGAACTTTCAGGCCAATCTTGGATTTAAAGATCCTAAACAAATTCCTAAGAGTTCCATCGTTCAAAATGGAAACTATTCGGACAATCTTACCCATGATCCAAAAGGGTCAGTACATGACCACAGTGGATTTAAAGGATGCTTATCTTCACATACCGATTCACAAAGATCATTACCGGTATCTAAGGTTTGCCTTCTTAAACAGGCATTACCAGTTTGTAGCCCTTCCATTCGGATTGGCTACGGCTCCAAGAATCTTCACAAAGGTTCTGGGTGCCCTTCTGGCGGTATTAAGACCGCGAGGAATTTCGGTAGCTCCGTACCTAGACGACATTCTGATACAAGCTTCAAGCTTTCAAACTGCCAAGTCTCATACAGAGTTAGTTCTGGCATTTCTAAGGTCGCATGGATGGAAAGTGAACGAAAAGAAGAGTTCTCTCTTTCCTCTCACAAGAGTTCCATTCTTGGGGACTCTTATAGATTCTGTAGAAATGAAGATTTATCTGACAGAAGACAGATTAACAAAGCTTCTAAATGCATGCCGTGTCCTTCATTCCATTCAACTCCCGTCAGTAGCTCAATGCATGGAGGTGATCGGCTTAATGGTAGCAGCAATGGACATAGTACCTTTTGCACGCCTACATCTCAGACCGCTGCAATTGTGCATGCTGAGTCAGTGGAATGGGGATTACTCAGATTTGTCCCCCACTCTGAATCTGGATCAAGAGACCAGAAACTCTCTTCTATGGTGGCTTTCTCTGCCACATCTGTCCAGGGGGATGCCATTCAGCAGGCCGGACTGGACAATTGTAACAACAGACGCCAGCCTACTAGGTTGGGGCGCTGTCTGGAATTCTCTGAAGGCTCAGGGACAATGGAGTCAGGAGGAAAGTCTCCTGCCAATAAATATTCTGGAATTGAGAGCAGTTCTCAATGCCCTTCTAGCTTGGCCCCAGTTAAAAACTCGGGGGTTCATCAGGTTTCAGTCGGACAACATCACGACTGTAGCTTACATCAACCATCAGGGAGGGACAAGAAGCTCCCTAGCAATGATGGAAGTATCAAAGATATTTCGCTGGGCAGAGTCTCACTCTTGCCACCTGTCAGCAATCCACATCCCGGGAGTGGAGAACTGGGAGGCGGATTTCTTGAGTCGCCAGAGGTTTCATCCGGGGGAGTGGGAACTTCATCCGGAGGTCTTTGCCCAAATACTTCGACGTTGGGGCAAACCAGATATAGATCTCATGGCGTCTCGCCAGAACGCCAAACTTCCTCGCTACGGATCCAGATCCAGGGATCCGGGAGCGGTTCTGATAGATGCTTTGACAGCACCTTGGAACTTCAGGATGGCTTATGTGTTTCCACCCTTCCCGCTGCTTCCTCGATTGATTGCCAAAATCAAACAGGAGAGAGCATCAGTGATTCTAATAGCACCTGCATGGCCACGCAGGACTTGGTATGCAGATCTAGTGGACATGTCATCCTGTCCGCCTTGGTCTCTACCTCTAAGACAGGACCTTCTGATACAGGGTCCATTCAAACATCAAAATCTAACTTCTCTGAAGCTGACTGCTTGGAAATTGAACGCTTGATTTTATCAAAACGTGGTTTTTCTGAGTCGGTTATTGATACCCTGATACAGGCTAGGAAGCCTGTTACCAGAAAGATTTACCATAAAATATGGCGTAAATACCTATACTGGTGTGAATCCAAAGATTACTCCTGGAGTAAGGTTAGGATTCCTAGGATATTGTCCTTTCTACAAGAAGGTTTAGAAAAGGGTTTATCGGCTAGCTCATTAAAGGGACAGATCTCAGCTCTGTCCATCTTGTTACACAAGCGTCTGTCAGAAAATCCAGACGTCCAGGCATTTTGTCAGGCTTTAGCTAGGATCAAGCCTGTGTTTAAAACTGTTGCTCCGCCATGGAGTTTAAACTTAGTTCTTAACGTTTTACAGGGTGTTCCGTTCGAACCCCTTCATTCCATTGATATAAAATTGTTATCTTGGAAAGTTCTATTTTTAATGGCTATTTCCTCGGCTCGAAGAGTCTCTGAATTATCAGCCTTACATTGTGATTCTCCTTATCTGATCTTTCACTCAGACAAGGTAGTTCTGCGTACTAAACCTGGGTTCTTACCTAAGGTAGTCACTAACAGGAATATCAATCAAGAGATTGTTGTTCCATCCTTGTGTCCAAATCCTTCTTCAAAGAAGGAACGTCTTCTACACAATCTGGATGTAGTTCGTGCCCTCAAGTTCTACTTGCAGGCAACTAAGGATTTTCGACAAACGTCTTCCCTGTTTGTCGTGTACTCTGGTCAGAGGAGAGGTCATAAGGCTTCGGCTACCTCTCTCTCCTTCTGGCTTCGTAGCATAATTCGTTTAGCCTATGAGACTGCTGGACAGCAGCCTCCTGAAAGAATTACAGCTCATTCTACTAGAGCTGTGGCTTCCACTTGGGCCTTTAAGAATGAGGCCTCTGTTGAACAGATTTGCAAGGCTGCAACTTGGTCTTCGCTTCATACTTTTTCCAAATTTTACAAATTTGACACTTTTGCTTCTTCGGAGGCTATTTTTGGGAGAAAGGTTCTTCAGGCAGTGGTTCCTTCTGTATAATGAGCCTGCCTATCCCTCCCGTCATCCGTGTACTTTTGCTTTGGTATTGGTATCCCAGAAGTAATGATGACCCGTGGACTGATCACACATAACAGAAGAAAACATAATTTATGCTTACCTGATAAATTCCTTTCTTCTGTTGTGTGATCAGTCCACGGCCCGCCCTGTTTTTTAAGGCAGGTAAATATTTTTTAAATTATAATCCAGTCACCACTACACCCTTGGCTTCTCCTTTCTCGTTGGTCTTTGGTCGAATGACTGGAGGTGACGTAGAGGGGAGGAGCTATATAGCAACTCTGCTGGGTGAATCCTCTTGCACTTCCTGTAGGGGAGCAGATAATATCCCAGAAGTAATGATGACCCGTGGACTGATCACACAACAGAAGAAAGGAATTTATCAGGTAAGCATAAATTATGTTTTTAAAATCCAATTTCCGTCCTTTGTCTCGTTCACCTAACCTTCTTGCTCCGAATTCTCCTATCTCTGAATCTAGTGAACCCATGGAGGTTGGTGCAATTAAGTTATCTGAAGCTGAACGTCTCAGAAGGCGTAATCTTGGACTATGTTTATATTGTGGTATTAAGGGACATATGTTAAAAGATTGTCCAACCCGTCCAGTAAAAGCCAGGGCTTAACTCCAGAAAGAGGGACGGAGTTAAGCCAAAAATCTTTTCCTACCCTCAATCCCAAGCTGTTTGTTCCAGTCACCTTCCGTTTTGGCAACACCAAGTTTCAGGCTCAAGCACTCATTGATTCTGGAGCTGCTGGAATGTTTATGGATTCGGATTTTGTTAATTCCCTTCGGATTCCTTTGCTTTCCAAGAACCAAGTAATTAAGGTCACTACTGTCAGTGGTCAACCTTTAGGTTCAGGAATCATTCAATATTATACTATACCACTGCTTATGTCTGTAGGAGTACTTCATTCGGAGTCCATCTGTTTTGACATCATCTCTTCTCCTCAGTTTCCTTTAATTTTGGGACTTCCATGGCTACAACTTCATGATCCGGTTTTCTCCTGGTCAAAAGGGGAACTTGTTACCTGGGGATCCTCTTGTTTCCAAAAGTGTTTACAGAATACTCCCAAACCTTCTAGTACAGTTGTGGCAGTTTTGGACATTCCTGATTCTTTGCCTGTACAATACCATTCTTTTTGTGATGTCTTTTCTAAGAAGGATGCTGAAGTATTACCTCCACATCGGGACTTTGATTGTCCCATTGATTTACTACCTGGAGCACCTCTTCCTAAGGGTAAAACATACCCACTTTCCTGTCAAGAAAATGTTTCTCTCGAAGACTACATCAAGGATAATTTGGCCCGAGGTTTTATTCGCCCTTCTTCCTCTCCGGTAGGAGCAGGTTTCTTCTTTGTTGAAAAGAAAGATGGAGGTCTACGTCCTTGCATTGACTATCGTGCTCTTAATCAGATTACTATCAAGAATTGTTATCCCCTTCCTCTCATTCCTGAATTGTTTGATCGTCTCCAGGGTGCTTCCATTTTTACCAAATTGGATCTTCGTGGGGCATACAATTTGGTCAGGATTCGAAAAGGGGATGAGTGGAAAACAGCCTTCAACACAAGATTTGGACACTATGAATATTTAGTTATGCCTTTTGGGTTATGCAATGCCCCTGCTGTTTTTCAGCATTTTGTTAATGAAATTTTCAGAGACTATCTTAATCAATTCGCCATTATCTATCTTGATGATATTTTGATTTATTCTCGGACTTTGCAGGATCACGTTCATCACGTTAAACTAGTACTCCAGAGATTACGTGAAAATTCTCTATTTGCCAAGCTTGAAAAGTGCTCTTTTCATCAAGAATCTATTCATTTTTTGGGTTACATCATTTCTCCGTCTGGATTTGAGATGGATTCTGACAAACTGTCGGCTATTATAGATTGGCCTAGACCAACTTCCCTAAAATCTCTTCAGAGGTTTCTAGGGTTTGCCAATTACTACCGTAAATTTATAAAAGACTTTGCTAACATATCGGCACCTCTTACTGCTCTTACTAAGAAGGGTCAGGATTGCAAACATTGGTCTGATAAAGCCTTACAGGCCTTTGAGACTCTGAACTCTGCATTTACTTCGGTCCCCGTTCTTTGCCATCCAGTTCCGAGTCTCCAATTCATTGTTGAAGTGGATGCTTCTCTGATCGCTGCCGGGGCTGTGCTTTCTCAACGAAATCCCATCACTAGCAAAATCCTTCCTGTGGGGTTCTTCTCCAAGAAGTTTAATACTTCAGAATTGAATTATGACATCGGTAACAAAGAATTGTTAGCGATTAAGATGGCCTTGGAAGAATGGAGACATCTGCTTGAAGGCACGGTTCAGCCATTCCTTATTCTTACGGATCATAAAAATCTTCTGTATCTTCATACTGCTAAACGCCTCAATTCACGTCAAGCTCGGTGGGCCCTGTTCTTTTCCAGATTTAATTTTGTCCTCTCTTATATTCCTGGTTCTAAGAACTGTAAAGCGGATGCTTTATCCAGACAATTTCAAACTTCTGATTCTACATTGTTGGATTCTGAACCCATTCTCCAGCCTACTAAAGTTCTAGCTCAGTTGTCTACTTTTCCTTTTCAAGCACTACAGTCTGCTCAAGCCTCCATTCCTTCCTCCTATAACATACCTCCTGGAATCTTGTTTGTACCTGCAGAATACTGCCTTAAACTTCTTCGTTGGGCTCATGATAATATTTTGTCAGGACATCCTGGAGTACGTAATACATTATGGAGACTCAAACAACATGTCTGGTGGCCTTCTATGAACAAAGATTATGTTGCAGTCTGTAATTCCTGTACATCTAATAAACAGTCTTCTGGTTTACCTTTTGGACTCTTACAACCTCTACGGGTTCCATATTATCCCTGGTCTCATGTTTCCATGAACTTTATTACTGATCTTCCTAATTCTGCCGGAAACAAGACCACATGGGTTGTGGTAGACAGATTTTCCAAGACGGCTCATTTTGTTCCTTTAACTGGCCTACCATCTGCCCGGAAACTCGCTGACCTGTTTATTCTCCATATGACCAGATTACATGGTTTTCCTTTGGACATTGTTTCTGATCGAGGAGTTCAATTTGTCTCAAGATTTTGGAAATCTCTATGCAAACAATTTGGAGTTACCATATCTCTATCTACTGCCCATCATCCTCAATCCAACGGTCAAACTGAACGAGTTAACCAATCTCTTGAATCTTATCTCAGACATTATGTTAACCATCAGCATTCCAATTGGTCTCAACTTCTTCCTTTGGCTGAACTTGCTTTCAATTCTCGTCTCAATTCTTCTTTACAGACTTCTCCCTTTAAGGCAGCTTATGGATTCGAGCCTAGAACTTTTCCTATGTCTTCTGGGGTTTCTGGTGTTCCTGAAGCAGATCGAACTGTGAAGAATCTCTGTAAACACTGGAAGAAGATTCGGGAAATTCTTCTCCTCTCTTCTCTAAAGTATAAGTGATTTGCTGATCACAGACGCCGTAAGGCACCTTCATTTCGCACTGGAGACAAAGTTTGGATATCAACCAGATTCATTCGTCTTAAGCAGCCTTGTGCTAAATTGGGTCCTAAATACATAGGACCGTTTAGAATTGTTTCCAAGGTTTGTTCTACTGCTTACAAGGTGGCTTTACCAGACAACCTGAAGATTCATCCTGTATTTCATGTGTCTCTCCTTAAACCGGCAGTCTCTAATCGGTTTTCCACCAAAAAGAAAACTCCCTCTCCGTTTCTTGTGGATGGTACTTCAGAATTTGAGATCAGTCAAATTCTTGATTCCAGATTACGAGGTAATCGTTTATACTATTTGGTTCATTGGAAGGGCTACCCCATTACTGAACGTTCCTGGGAACCTGCTTCTCATATCCGCGCCTCGGCCCTGATCAAACAGTTCCACGTTCGGAATCCTTCGAAGCCTGCTCGTGTTCCTCGGAGGGGTCCTTGAGGAGGGGGCACTGTCGCGATCGCTCAGCTGATCGCTCTTTCCCCTTCCGGATTTCTTCAGCGCTGTTGCGCTACACTTCGTTGCCTAGCAACTTGACTGAAGCCGTCCCTCTCCTCTGACGTCAGAATGGCTTCTTATTCCGGCGTCTTCTCTCCTCCGGTGCCTGTTTGTTTTTCACACGTTGGCTTGTGAGTATCTCTCATATTTCTGAACCTGTGCTTATCGTTTATTCTGAATCCTGAACCCCTTTCTGTCTGATCCCTTGTTGCTGGACTTTGCTTGTTGGAAAACTCTATTGTTTAACCCTTACCTGCCTGATTACACGTTGCTGGACTTTGCTTGTTGGAAAACTCTATTGCTTAACCCCTACCTGCCTGATTACACGTTGCTGGACTTTGCTTGTTGGATTACTCTATTGCTTAACCCCTACCTGCCTGATTACACGTTGCTGGACATTGCTTGTTTGATTACTCTACTGCTTAACCCCTACCTGCCTGATTACACGTTGCTGGTCTTTGCTTGTTGGATTACTCTATTGCTTAACCCCTACCTGCCTGATTACACGTTGCTGGACATTGCTTGTTTGATTACTCTACTGCTTAACCCCTACCTGCCTGATTACACGTTGCTGGACATTGCTTGTTGGATTACTCTATTGCTTAACCCCTACCTGCCTGATTACTCGTTGCTGGACATTGCTTGTTGGATTACTCTTTTGGTTAACCTCTACCTGCCTGATTACACGTTGCCGGACATTGCTTACTTGACAACTCTCTTGATTAACCCTATCTACTCAAAGTTTCTTCTCCTGACCCTGCTGTGCCATCTTCCAGCCTATCTCTGTGAGTATTTTATACTATAGCTGTCGCAGGGTCAGGTCCTGGTATATACTCACTGTGCTAGGGTGTTATTGCCCTCATTCTAGCATTTGGGTCTTACTCTGGACTTTACCTATCCTTACACCACTTGTGTTTAAAACACCTCCCATTTAACCCATAGGTAACATATAGTGAGTGATACAAATATTGCCAGTACAAAAATTAACCCCTTGATAGAGGGCCTATATTTGATACAACATTTATTACTCAATTTAAATAGTGCTAGGTATACTAAATCTGGTGATATGCAGTTCATACAAAAAACGTTTTAATTCATTTTAATGCCTTGCTCCAAATTGCAAACATTACCGGTAGTTCCCAAATAGCACTCATTTGTATAATTATATAGTTCTAAAATCTTATACTGGCTATGTACCCTTATTTTATTAAGAGATATATATTTATATGTTCCAACTTATCAATATAAAGGGCAATTCAAAAACTGTGTATTTATTTAGCCCCAAGGCTCATTTTTTTATAAAAAACTTTTAGAACCTATATAGTTGAAAATTTTAAACAAAATATATCATAACACAAAACAGATCTTATATTCCTAATTCTACCTTCAGTGGAGGAATCATTACATATTTGTTCTTTTATAAGATGGTAATGTATAATTTTGTTTTAATTTTTTAATTTTCCAGACATTAATAATATCTGCTTCCGTGTTAAATCCATATGGCAATCTAGTATGCATTGTAAAGATCCAGAAGGCTTCCCTTCTGGATAATAACTTCTCTAGATTTCCTCCTCTCTCTGGGGTTCTGACTTTATCTATAATTAGCCATGCAAATGTGGCTACATTACCTTTATGCTTCACTATAAAATGTTCCGCCAGGGCAGAGCAGGGATCTGATGTGGAAATATCATTCAGATGTTCACTAATCCTTACCCTTGCCTCCCTGGTGGTCATGCCAACGTACTGCATTTTACATTCAGTACACTGTGCCAAATAGACCACGTATATAGTCCTGCAATTAGTAAAGTCTATTACATCATAGACCCTTTGGGTAGCATACGATTGAAAATGCTTTGTAACCTGCGCATGGCTACATTGGCCTTTACAGGATAGCCAATTCCTCTTACTTTTACCCCCTATCATACTGGGTGCAAGATAATTTCCTAAGGTACGGTTTCTCCTGGAAACAAAACAGCAGCCGTCCTTAACAACATCAAAAAGATCATTGTCACCCCTTAAGATAGGCAAGTGCTTTTTAATTATCCTTTTGATTTGCTCATACTGGTTACTATAGGTAGTAATAAAAGAAAGCTTCTGACTATTGTGTGTTCTTCTTCTTGTGTGTGTATCTGACAAAAGGTCCTTTCTATCAAGCATCCTAACCTGTGCAAAGGCATTATCAATAGTTTGACCTTTATAGCCCCTCTGAATAAATTTCTATCTCAGAATTAAACCTTCTTGGAGAAAAGTCTCATTCCTAGTACAATTTTGTTTGAGTCTCACATATTCTCCCTTTATAATCCCAAAACCTGTATATTTGGGATGTAGACTATTTGCATGTAAGGTATTGGACTGTAGTGGTTTCCTATAGAGTTCACTTTCGATCTGCTTACTTACTGGATTACCTCTAAGCAATACATCCAAATATGCAATTTCAGTCGAATTTGTGGAGTATGTGAACTGAAGCCCCACTGTATTATCATTTAGATAATTAACAAATGACTCAACCTCAGAACATGTACCTCTCCAAATAAAGATAAGGTCATCTATAAACCTATGATAGAAAGCTATACTATTCCTAAATGGGTTACCATCTCCATAGACGTGGGACAGCTCCCACCAACCCATGAACAGGTTGGCGTAAGAGGGGGCAAACTTTGCCCCCATAGCTGTCCCTTGTCCCTGGAGATAGTAATCCCCATCAAACAGAAAGTAGTTGTGATTTAAAAGAAAACAAATAACTCTGATCAAATAATCCTTAAAAGGATCATCAAAGCTAGTATAGCTGTCCAGGAAAAATCTCACTGCTGTTAATCTATTTGCGTGTGGTATGGCGGAATACAATCCCACTACATCCACAGTGATCCAGGAAAAGCCCTCTTGCCAGACCTCTTTATCCAGAAGCCTCAGCAGATGCTTGGTGTCTCTTATATAACTTGGGACTAACTTAAACAAAGGTTGAAGGAAGGAATCCACCCATGTTGATAGTCTCTCCAAGAGAGACCCAATCCCGAAACTATGGGCCTCCCCTTGATGTTCTCCAGGGACTTGTGCACCTTCGGCAAGTGATGAAAAATTGGAATAATAGGCTCTTTAACATACAAGAATTCAAAAGTGGATTCATCAATAAAACCCTCTTCCTTACCGTCATCCAAAATGTGGTGCACAAGTCCCTGGAAAACATCAGTAGGATTACTTAGCAGTTTAAAGTATACCTGATTGTCCTCTATCTGTCTTTTAGCTTCTCTGATGCATTCATTTTTCCACATCACCACAACATTCCCTCCCTTGTCTGCTTGCCTGTACACCACTTCCTCCCTTTTTCTGAGAGTTTCAAGTGCCTTTTTTTGTGATATAGTTAAATTATGCACTGATTTTTTTGTTGATACTAGACCTTGTAGCTCTCTTAGATCTTTTTCTACTCTGTAATGAAATGTGTCCAGGACTTCACTCCGAGATTTTACAGGATAGAAAACTGACTCTGGTTTAAAACTCACGCCAACCCTGGTCAACCCAAAGTTGTCTTTATAAGTTTCCATCTCCAACTCCAAAAGAGACATATAGTCCTCAGCTTCATCAAATGCAACATCACAATGCATACCCAAACTTAATGGGGAAAAAGCACACACATCAATATCATTATCAACATTAGTTTCTTTTTCCACAGAAAAAAACTTTTTAAGCGTAAGCTTATGCACAAAACAGTTTAAATCAATTACTGTGTCAAAGAGGTCAAAATTAGTACTGGGAACAAAAGTTAGACCCAAATTCAAAACTTCATTCTCTTCCTTACTCAATTCTATTGTTGTAAGATTTATCACATTCAGATTTTGTATTTGTTCCTCGATTTGACTGCTCTCAGGCCATATCTTTTGGTCTGTACATTTGCCTCTCCTCTTTCTTTTTCTCCCCCTATTCCTTGTTTTATCATATCCTGATGAAAAACCTGTTCTACTTGATCCTCTCTCACATCCTGTGCTTGACTCTGTCTATTAACTTCATATGCTTTTCCCCTCACTACCATATTCCCTGCACTTTTTGCTGTTTCTCCCTGCTTATCTTTCTCATTAGTAGGATTCCTCTCTGAAACCTGGTTTGCTTGGCATAATTGAACCTGGCTTACCTCTTCTAATGGCTGTAAAGGATCTTCATGTGCCTGATCGAGTATGGCAGATACTGTTTCATCTTCATCAGTAGATGATATTTCTGAATCTGAAATGGAAAAAGATACATGCTTAGTACCACTTCTATTATTTTTCTTTCTATTTGAATGCTTAGACTTATTTCATTTGGTTTGATTATGCGGCCAAACATACACACAGTTATTCTTATAGTCCATTTGGTCTCTGTCAAATTTCTTTATCTTTAAAGAGTCAATGTCCCTTTTAATAGCTGTCACTGATTCTTTCAATACTTCATCCAATTTTTTGTAATCCTTATGGTTAACAAACAGACTCATATCCAATTGGTGGGTCCATTCTGTGAAAGGCTGTTCATCCTGCTTCCTTAGTGCCCGGAACTTCTGCCGGTGGGCCTCCGGTGTGAGCCCATATCGGGCAAGGATACGATCTTTCACCTTGTTATAATCCTTTTGGTCCTCAGAAGGGGTAGCGTGGAAAGCTGCCAAAGCCCGCCCTGACAATTTACCGATCAGGACAGACAGTCTTTGGACATAGGCTACCCCCTGCAGTTCGCATTGGGTCTCAAAGACCTGAAGGTAACAGTCAATATCCTCCTCCTCTTCCTTGTAGGCTCGAAAGGCCCCATGGGGTAGCTTGTGCGGTCAAAGAGCCGGCACTCCATGGGCTGATGGAGCCCCTCCTATGGACTGGTGGATTTCTGCTAACTTGAGCTGGGTAACATACGAAACGATCTTGGTGATGACCTCCTCTGGTGTCCGGGTGTCATATAACGTCAACCGCCACTGCACTTCACGCTGTACATCAGACGTGGATGTCCCCGGAGTAGATACTGTACTTGCGGCTGAACTTGGCGTTGTAACGGATAGCTCATTGCCTCGGTCGTCATCCAACCCGCCGGCCGCCTGGTCCTCTCCCAGCATTTCTCTGGTGAGGGTAGTTCTGTTCCTGGTACACGCAGTCTTTCCTCGAGTCTCCATTCAATATTACTTCTAGCTGGTGGTTTGAATGTCCCAGGAAGTTGGAAGCATCCCACCACTGCCAGCCAATGTGACGGATACTCCGGCTACCCCGATTGGGTAGCTCCGCCAAACGGGTCCTGCTTCCTCCCTGCCGACTGCAGCTATGTAGCTGGCAAGTGACCACAGCCTGTAGCCACCCCTGATGCCCGACAGCACCAGTACTCAGGGTCCCACCCTGTGGCAGACTCCAGCTACCAGACTAGGTAGCTCTGTCAGAGTGTCCTTCCTCTGCCTGGAACAGGCTGCTATGTAGCCCAGGAAAAGTGATTTTAGCTGGAGCAAACCCAAATAACTAGACAACCTAGCATTCAGGTTTAACAGGAACTGATTTTATTGAAAACATGCACTCCTTTTATACAGACAGCTCATCTTGATAAGACCCTGGACAATCCCACTATTTTCCCGCCATTCCCGCCCCTCCAGACAGCCCGGCACCTCAATAGGAGCCACAGTCCCACATAATCCCAATACATATGGGTGGCGGTTTCGGGGTGTCATTTTAAAGCTCTCGGTCCCCAGATTTCACAGTACAAAAATCAGCATGATTCGTTACTGGGGACCGGAGTTACAGTCCATTGAATTTATGGGGTTAGGGGTGTCCAAAACCCCCAGGTTCCCAAAGGAGCTACCCTCCGGCAATTCCACCACCCCTTGTACTCCCCAGGGGCTACTAATCCCAAAAAGAGCGGAGCTCTGGGGCACATGGTTGCTGGAGCAACATGGGTTAAAGTTAGCGGGTGTTCTGCTGTCCTGTGGCCCACCGGGAGTTCCAGGAGCCTGGCCAGCCTGAGAGGGGTTAGGCGGTGTCCGTTGTGAGGCAGCCGACCGGGAGTTCCAGGAGCCCGGCCAGCCTAGGAGGTTTTTCCTGGTCATAAACCAACTCTTCTCTGAACACAAAAAGAAGCCAGCACAATGCAAAAAAACAGCTTCCTGAGATGGTGGTTGCTCTGAGGAGCCCAAAACCACTGAGAAACAGGGGTGAGGATGTAGGGGGGTGGGGATTTAACCCTTGCAGCCCAGTATCAGTGACACTAACCTAAGTTACAATTACACCTAACACTACACTATAATGAAATTAATTCCCTAAATTAACTACAATTAAATAAAATTATCTAAAATACAAAAAAACAAACACTAAATTACAAAATATAATAAAAAAGTACAAGATTTTTAAACTAATTACACCTAATCTAATCCCCCTAACAAAATAAAAAAGCCCCCCCAAAATAATAAAAAACCCTACCCTACGCTAAATTACAAATAGCCCTTAAAAGGGCCTTTTGCGGGGCATTGCCCCAAAGTAATCCGCTCTTTTACCTGTAAAAAAAAAAAAAGTACAAATCCCCCCCAACATTAAAACCCACCACCCACACACCCAACCCTACTCTAAAACCCACCCAATACCCCCTTAAAAAACCTAACACTAACCCCTTGAAGATCGCCTTACCCGTCATTGTTGAAGAAGACTACGGATGAAGAGGATGCTCCGCGTTGGATGTCCTGAAGATGGAGCCGCTCCGCGCCGGATGGATGAAGATAGAAGATGCCGTCTGGATCAAGACTTCTGCCCGTCTGGAGGATCTCTTCTGCCCGGCTTGGATGAAGACTTCTGCCCGTCTGGAGGACCACTTCGCCCGGCTTCGTTGAGGACTTCGGCCCGGTTGGGTGAAGACTTCTCAAGATAAGGTGATCTTCAAGGGGTTAGTGTTAGGTTTTTTTAAGGGGGTATTGGGTGGATTTTAGAGTAGGGTTGGGTGTGTGGGTAGTGGGGTTTTAATGTTTTGTACTTTTTTTTTTTACAGGTAAAAGAGCTGATTACTTTGGGCCAATGCTCTGCAAAAGGCCCTTTTAAGTTTATTTTGTTAGGGGGATTAGATTAGGTGTTAATAGTTTAAAAATCTTGTAATTTTTTTATTATTTTCTGTAATTTAGTGGGGTTTTTTTTGTACTTTAGATAATTTTATTTAGTTGTATTTAATTGTAGTTAATTTAGGGAATTAATTTAATTATAGTGTAGTGTTAAGTGTAATTGTAACTTAGACTTATTTTAGCTAGGTAGTTAGTAAATAGTTAATAACTATTTAGTAACTATTCTACCTAGTTAAAATAAATACAAACTTGCCTGTTAAATAAAAATAAACCCTAAGATAGATACAATGTAACTATTGGTTATATTGTAGCTAGTTTAGGGTTTATTTTAGGTAAGTATTTAGTTTTAAATAGGAATAATTTATTTAATGCTAGGAATATTTATTTAGATTTATTTAAATTATATTTAAGTTAGGGGGTGTTAGGGTTAGGATTAGACTTCAGTTTAGGGGTTAATAAATTTCATATAGTGGCGGCGGTGTAGAGGGGCAGATTAGGGGTTAATAAATATAATGTAGGTGGCGGTGGGCTCCGGGAGCGGCGGTTTAGGGGTCATTAAATTTATTTAGTTGCGGTGTGGTCCGGGAGCGGCAGCTTTTTTGGTAATTTTGGAGAGCGTATTCAGGTCCGCGGCAGCGATGTTAGGCGAACTTAGGCTAGCGTATTGGTGCTGTCGAATGCAGGTAAGTTGACGGCTTAATAAATAGATGCCACAGTATGCACTTGCTTGGCACACCCCCATCAGCAAAACTGTACACTTTGCTTTCAATACACCCTGCCTATGCATTTAGGTTTAAATCAACCCACCTGAGTAAATGCAAGCACTGGTGAACTACTTAGAAAAACATTAACATTTATTTTTTAAATGTTACACCCTGACCAAAAATATTATGGCTAAAAAAAGGCCTAACACCTGGGGGGTGGAGTGAGGGGGGACGACAGAATTTTGAGTGCCTAGGGCAGCACAAAACCTAAATACGCCACTGGTAGCATATTTTTGTCCAATTTTAGTGTGTTACTTTCAATAAAAGTGTGGGCTTTTCATTAAATAGTCTAATTATACAACAAAAAAAATTTGAAAATAATTTGAAAAAAGACATTTTCTGTACCGGTTTCAGTTTTCAGCCAAGTGCATCCCAGATTTTTGGGTTCAGTTTCAGTACAGAATTTCCATTTTGGTGCATCACTAATTGTATTGTTAGTTTGCATCTGTTGATTTTGTTATTATATACTTTATGAATATTTTAAATGGACTGAGCTTGATGAGAGATCATATCTTACTATGTTATCAATATATGTAAACACAAAGGCTTCCTTTTCTTATCTCTGTCCTAGAAAACAATTAAAAGTTAACATTTTAGAGCCTGTCTCTCCAAATCCCCCCTCTTGCAGTGTGATTTAAGACAACTCACTACTGACCAAGAAAATTTAAAGGACTGGGGGTGGAGCACATGAAAAATACAAAATGTAGAGTCTTTTAAGCATTGTACAAATTGGTCACAATGAAGGGTACCTATCCGGTACAGAAAGACTACAGATACAGTGTGTAGCTTCATGCGATCTGTAACAACAAACTATCACACGCAGTGGCGTATTTAGGTTTTGTGCTGCCCTAGGCACTCAGAATTCTGCTGCCCACCCCCCCTGATTTAGTCAATTTTTGGCCATAATATTTATTGCTCAATAATTAACTTTTTTTTATTTGCATGGCATTTCTAAAGTAAATGTTCCCCAGGGCTTTCAAAAAACTTGCACACACACATACACAGACACAAAGACACACATAAACACACAGACACATATACACACAGTTATGCACATACACATGGTAACGCACATGCACACACTCTCACACACACATATTAGTATCTATTGCTGCAATATACTGTATGTATGCATGGGTATATATGTATATATATTTATATATATATATATATATTTGTTTCACTTTGTAATAAACACACTGCACTTAGAGTCTTCTTGTGCACTCTCTCCCTTTGTTATTATAGTATATTATTATTATTATTCAGTGTAATTAGATATGGGAGCCTTAGGATATAATCTAATTACATTGATTATATATAAATATATACAGTGTATGTATGTGTATGTATATAGGTGTGTGTGTATATATATATATATATATTAGGGTTCCCTTGTATAGTTGGATAGGAATATTAGAATCTGTATTATTAATCTTGCTATGGTGAATAAAGTAAGTGGGAAGTCGGTTTAGGTAGATAAATAAATATATACATATTTCATGGAGAATGGAGAGGATATTGTATTAGACAGTCACGGTGCCAGTTTTGTAAGTTTCTCCCATCTGAACAGAGAGTGGTTTTTGTTACTATGTTGGCATTTGGCAAGTAACTGTCCTGTGCATATCTATTTTTATTTGGCAGCTGACTCAGCTCTCTCCAGTCTCCATGAAATATTAACTGAGCTAACACTGATCGTCTGATCTCCGCGAGGTGGCTACCGGCTAGTCCCAATTGTTAAACTAGTTTGGAGCTGTGGCATCATGAGCTAACACTGATCTCCGTGAGTGAGGTGGAACTTAGTAATATTTTAAAATGATAATACAATTCCTAAATTGAAATTAACGCTGGTATGCTATGCTATCCAATATACCACCTGCCACCGTTGTTAAACTTTGGAGCTGTGGCATGCCCTGCCCTACCTGAGTTAAGTAGTCAGACTCAGCCGTGTCAGCCCCCTCCTCTCCAGTCCTCTCAGGATCCGCAACTTTTCTTTTTCAAGATACGATGAGTCCATGGATTTCATCCTTACTTGTGGGATTACGCCTCCTGGTCAGCAGAAGGAGGCAAAGAGCACCACAGCAGAGCTGTATAAATAGCTCTTCCTTCCGTCCCAACCCAGTCATTCTCTTTGAGGTGTTAGTTATAGATTCTTCAATCAAGAGTTTATTATTTTTTAAGTAGTGATAAAGAGTGCTACTTTGTGCTAGGGTGTAGCCTAGACCAGATCAGTCTCTACAGTAGAGCATTTGGTGGCTTTAAAGCAATGGGAACTTGTGGGACATTATTCTCACTGTGCCTCCCATATACTGTTGCTGCCCTATTCGGGGGAAAAAAGTCTGAGGGATCTTACTCAGTGTTTTCCTTGTTATCCTCAGGTCCATGTGAGCAGTAGGTCTTCACACACCTGGGAGCTGCCTTTGCTGTCGGCAGATGGTGAGATAAGTGTCATTTTTTATTTCTGGGCCGGGATATACCCTAGAGGATATACAAGAACTCAGAAGACGTGGCCACTCATATTGTGATTAAAAGCCCTTAGAGAAAGAGATGGGCTCTTAACTCAGGTATGTTTTACTTTTAGACAGTGTGACAGACCCCTCTGTCAACCTCCCTACGGATTATGGATTCAGGCATTATGTTAAGTCACCCTGTGCCCATTATAGGTACAGGGTGCAAATCCAACAGTACTGGAGGGGTTAACTTCAGTTTTGAGTAACTGTTAGTTTTGAGTAACTGTATTGTCTAAGACAGTTGTTGTTAGCAGTTGTTGTTGTTGCACCAGTTTTAAGCAGTGGCTAGAAGCAAAATAAATAGCTGATTTAGACTTAAACTTGGACTGAATTATTTAGACGACATTTTTAAGATGAGGATGTCTCTGCCTAACTAAAAGATATTGCGGATCCTACTGCCTGTCCGCTACAGACAGCACATGTATTACTTTGGCTCTTTAGGAAGACCTAATCTGCTGGCGGTTTCATTACCTACATGCCGCCGGGAGATGACTCTGCTGATATTTCCCTAGGTGGGACAATTGACTCAGGGCCAGGGTTCAGATTCCCTTTGATAATCTGTCACATCTCCCAACGATTACATGAGAGAGCAATGCCGACCGAGAGATGCCTAATGGGCGATTTTGTTCCCTATGCCTCAGGATGGAAGTTTTGGGGGGGGTTATTAAGCGCCTTTTTTTTATGTTATTGTGCACTTTATCACATCTCCCGGCGGTTACAGAAGACAATGCCAACCGGGAGATGACTGCATGGTTAACTATTGCATACACCCACGAAGGGCGGTCCTTGGAGGCGTCTCTTACATTGCGCGCCTTTTTTTTTTTTGTCTCCCGGCGGTTCAAAAAATCTATCATGCCACCATGGAGTTATCTGTTGTGTCGGTGACCTGAAATAGAGACAGTACAGTTACACTTTTTAAATGAGACACTATTGATCATCTCACGGCGGTTCAATAGTTCTACATGCCGACCGGGAGATAGATTATGTCAACACACATGAGGGTGGTCATTGTGGAGTATCGCGCTCTGTTTCCCCTCTCTATATGGATCATTTTTATAAAGATCCGAGGAGATATGTTTTACCATATATTAGACGCAATTGTAGTCTATTTATTTGAAACACTCACACAAAAGACCTTTGCATAGTCTTTGAGTTGCGGTGGGGCCCCGGTTTAGAGTACATACTACTCAGAGGGAGATACTACTGAGGGGTATTGATAAGCTAGCAAAAAAATTTACGCTCTTTTTGGCCCTATTTGCTGCAAATTCTTAAAAAGGAAAAATTTTACACTTTTAAAATTTAAAGTGATAGTAACATATTTGCTTGTGTTGATTTTTATTTTATATACTCCTTCTAAAGTGACTGTTAGAAGTCTGGTAACACCGGTCAATGCTTTCCGCATTTTTCTACTTATAGTGTCTGCAATTATTGCTCACCCACAGGCAGTGCTCTGCGGTTCCTTGCATAGACATTGCTTTGATGTCCTTAGCAATGTCTAGTTACAGAAATATTGTTATTCATATTGGTCTGTTTCTGCATGACAGAAATAAGATGCTCTTTTATAATTTAAAGAGACGGTACAATTTTTTGTGTGAAAATTTTATTAAAAGAATTGTAACTGTTTCTAGTTATGTCATCCTTTGTGACTTAGGATGGTATAAAAACACGCATAAATGAGTATAGCCGGTCAGATAGCTCAACAAATGCTAAGACACTGGGGCTTAACTCTGTAGCAACCCAAGGGTTGCAGGTTCGATTTCAGTGGTTAATAATATTAGCAGCGCCTTGAGACCCTTACGGGTGCTTGGCTGCGCTTTACAGGTACCCAGTATATACATACATACATACTATCATATTTATAAAGTGACAGTAACGTTTTGTTCGGGGTACATTATAATAAATGACTTTCAGCTGTTCCTTTGTTAGTTCATCTCTTGTGACTGAAGATGAAACAAACGCACACAAGGAGAAAGTTACTTTTCAGGTTAAGGATCTGTATCGTTTCCTATGGAATGATTTCTCCATTTTAATTTTTCTTATTGAACTGACTCCCTCTACGGCCATTGCTGTCTGAGAGTCTGTTAACGATGGCCACAAATTTTTCACAGAAATGTTCTGGCCCACATGCAGTGCGCTGCGTTTACTTCAAATACTGTTTCCCATAGCCGTATCAGCTAGGAGGCTGGACGACATTCCTTAGGGGGGAAGGAGTAGTTTCAATTATTACTACGAAAACTTCTATACCCTTAGAGGATACTCCTAGGGATAACATTTAGTAATTGGACACAATCCAGGTTTTTTTTTCTATGGCAACCATCTGTGTACTTTGTTACCGTCACTGGTGTGCCGGCATATTTTTTTGATGTGTTGTATGAGGTTATTAGTCAGTACTTTCCCTGGATAAAATCCAGTATGAGATAAATCTTTCAATTGACTAATTCCTTTTTTTCTCAGTTTCTTCTCTTCCAGTTATCAAACTTGGAGCATAGGTGACCCTGTTCAGGCTCTTGGATTCTTATGGTTAGAGTCTTGTTTTGTGGAATATGTTTTAAGACCAAGATTTTGGTAAACACATTACATGCTGTTGAATCAAAGACAGCATGGGGAACCTGCCCCGGTCCGGGATTGGATCTTGTAAGGGGCTGACTTTCTGTTTTTACGCTAGTCTGGTTGCGAGCTCAAATATTTTCCTCTCAGAGGCAGTTTCTGATTTCAAGATTTTCTGAGAATTAGACAAAGGGACAGTCGTCCTTATTCTGTGTAGGAGACCTCTTAGACCTGGGAGTGGTTGTTCCAGTTCTCATATTTGATCTTGCCATAGTTCCAAATTCTTTGGAGACTCTGGGATTGCTGTTGGCGGTGCTTCAGTTACGGGGCATTGTAATGGCGCCCTATCTGGCTAATATCACTAGTTCATGCGTCATTCTTAGAGCAATCAAGATTTACACGAATGTTGTTATACTTCCCGTGAGCTCACGGGTGAAAGGTGATTTTGGAAGTGTTCCTTAGTCCCAAGCCCAAGGGTAGCTTTCTTGGGAATCATGATGTATTCCATATCAATAAAGATTATTCTGGTTGAGATCAGGATATCTAGGCATTTCTGGTCCAGCCCTTCAGTCCATTTCTCACCTTCAGTGGCTCAGTACATAGAGGTATACGGGCTGATGGTGACGGTAATGGACCTTAGCCGGACAGATGGCTCAGCATGCTAAGGCACTATGGCTGATCTCTGTAGCGATTTGAGGGTTGCAGGGTTAATCCCCGTTGAGGTCCACTCAACCTTTCATCCTTCTGAAGTTGATTAATTGAGCAGCGCCTTGTGTCGCTTACATTTCCGTTTGTTCGTTCCACCTCAGACCTATGCAGTTAAGCATATTCAGGCAATAGAATGGAGGTTATGCAAACTTGTCTTATCCAATAACTCTAGATCAGGAGACAAGGGACTTTTTTCTATAATGATTGTCTCTGGATCACCTATCTCAGGGACAATGATTTTGAACTTGATTTTGCAGAGTGTGGACTCTAGCGGAGTCTGTTCTTTTTATAGACTTCATGCAACTTAGATCGAGCTTCAAGGCTCTTCTGGTCTGGCCTCAGTTGGCTTCGGCCAAGTTCTTTCTTGCTATCTGTCAGCTTTCCATATCCCAGGGGTGGACACCTGGAAAATGGATTTTCTGAGTAGTCAGATTTTTAATCGGGAGAGTGAAAAACCTGTTTTTAAAATGGGGTCGGCTGGAGTTGCATCTCATGGCATCTTATCAGCCTGCCTGGTTTTTCGAGATAAGGGCCCAGGTCCAGGGCCTCCGGTCTGAGCTGATAACTGCCTTGGCAGTTCTTGGTCCTTCAGCCTAGAATGTCTGTTTCCCCTGTTTGCATTTTTTTTTGCCGGGTGATTGTTCGAATCAAATAGGAAGAAGGCGTCAGTGATTCTCCTCGCATCCACGTGGCCTTGCAGGATTTGGTATACCGATCTGGTGAACATGTCATCTCGGCAATCTTGGATGTTTCTGATGAGGAAGGCCTTTTTATCAGGGTCCCTTCTTCCATCCAAGTCCAGTTTCTTTGAGGCTGATTGCTTGGAGATTGGACATTTGATCCTATGCCAGCGAGGTGTCTTAGTTTTGGTCATAGGTTCCTTTTTTAAGGCATGTAAGCCTGTGACTAGGAAGATTGCCCATGAGATAGGGCATATATGTCTTTCTTGGTGTGAATCCATGGAGTAGAGTTAGAATTCCCAGGATTTTGTATTTTCTTTAGGAAAGGGTTTTTCAGTGAGTTCCCTAATTGTCAGATCTCTGCTTTTTTCTAATCTGTTCCTCCAGTGTCTGGCAGATGTTCCAGAGGTTCCATCCTTTTGTAAGGCTCTGATTCAAGTCAGGCCTTTGTTTTAACCAATTGCTCCTCCATGGAATTTGAATTTAGATTTTAAAAGTTCTTCATGGGGTTCTGTTGAACCTATGCATTCCATAGATATTAAGTTGTTATCTTGGAAGTTTTACTTCTTGTTGCCATTTCTTCTGCTCGAAGAGTGTTTGAGATTTTGGCATTACTATATAATTTGCCTTGCCTGATTTTTCATTTGGATAAGGTGGTGTTATGTGCTTATCTTGGTTTTCTTCTTAAACGTTGTTTCAGACGAGTATTTTATTTAGGAATTTGTTGTTCCTTCTTTGGGTCCTAATTTTTCTCTCAGAAGGAAAGTCTTCTACACGTTTGGGCGTAGTCTGTCTTTTAAAAAGATAGATTCTCTTTCTCAGCGACTACGGACTTTCGTCGATCGTCCTTTCTGTTTGACATTTTTTCTAGAGAAGTGAGGGTCAGAAAGCTACGACTTCTTCTTTCCTTTTGGTTGAAGAGTATTATCTGTTTTTGCATATGTGATTGCTGGATAGCAGCCTCCTAAAAGAGTTTCGGCTCCTTCCACTTGAGCTGTTGCTTTCTTGTGGACATTCTAACATATTACTTCAGTTGAGCTGATTGCTAGGCTGTGACTTGGTGTTTACTTCAATTCTTTTCTAAATTTTACATATTTTATATCTTTGCTTCGGCTGAGCCTGTTTTGGTGAGAAAGGTTCTTCAAGCAGTGGTGCCTTCCGTTTAGGTTCCCTGTCTTGTCCCTCCCATTTTATCCGTGTACTATAGCTTTGGTATTGTATCCCACAAGTAAGGATGAAATCCGTGGACTCATCGTATCTTGAAAGAGAAAAGGAAATTTATGCTTACCTGATACATTTATTTCTTTCTCTTGTTAAGTGTAGTCAGTCCACGGGTCATCCATTACTTATGGAATATATCTCTTCCTAACAGGAAACTGCAAGAGGATCACCCAGCAGAGTTGCTATATAGCTCCTCCCCTCATATGTCATATTCAGTCATTCTCTTGCAGCCTAACTAAAGATAGGACGCTGTGAGAGGTCTGTGGTGTTTTTTAACTTAGTTTATTTCTACAATCAAAAGTTTGTTATTTTAAATGGCACCGGAGTGTGCTGTTTATTCTCAGGCAGCATTAGAAGAAGAATCTGCCTGTGTTTTCTATGATCTTAGCAGACGTAACTAAGATCCACTGGCTGTTTCTCATCTGAGGAGTGAGGTAACTTCAGAGAAGGGGAATAGCATGCAGGGCCCCCCTGCAAAAAATGAGGTATGTGCAGTAAATTATTTTTCTGAGGAATGGAATTGACTGAGAAAATACTGCTGATACCATTATAAAGTAAGTTCAGCCTTAAATGCAGTGATAGCGACTGGTATTAGGCTGATGAGTGTGTGTACACTGAATGTATTTTTCTAAGGAATGGAATTGACTTTGAAAATACTGTTAATACTGAAATAATGTATGAGCCTTAACTGCAGTAAAAGCGACTGGTAGCAGGCTTATTAATAATAATACATAACTTATCTAATGTATGTTTAAAACGTTTACTGGCATGTTAATCGTTTTTGTGAGGTACTTGGTGATAAAACTTATTAGGGCATGATTTTTACCACATGGCCATTTTTGTTTTCTGCATAGAAACAGTTTCTGAGCTTCCCCACTGTTGTAATATGAGTGAGAGGGGCCTATTTTAGCGCTTTTTTGCGCAGAAAAAATTCAGTCACAATCTGTCTACTTCATCCTCCATGATCCAGATCGTTTCTAGAGAGCTCAGGGGTCTTCAAAATTCATTTTGAGGGAGGTAATCAGTCACAGAGACCTGTGACAGTGTGTTTTGACTGTGAGAAAAACGTTAATTATATAATTGTTATCCGTTTTTGGGTATTAAGGGGTTAATCATCCATTTGCTGGTGGGTGCAATCCTTTGCTAACTTAATACATTTACTGTGAAAAATTGGTTGCTATAACTATTTTGGTCATTGTTATTTCAACTGTGTCAGCTTTTTGTGCTTCTTAAAGGCACTGTAGCGTTTTTTTTATTGCTTGTAAATTTATTTTGAAAAGTATTTCCAAGTTTGCTAGTCTCATTGCTAGTCTGTTTAAACATGTCTGACTCAGATGAATCTCTTTGTTCACTATGTTTAAAGGCCAATGTGGAGCCCAATAGAAATTTGTGTACTAATTGCATTGATGCTACTTTAAATAAAAGTCAATCTTTACATGTAAAGAAATTATCACCAGACAACGAGGGGGAAGTTATGCCGACTAACTCTCCTCACGTGTCAGTACCTTCGCCTCCCGCTCAGGAGGTGCGTGATTTTCTGGCGCCAAGTACATCAGGGAGGCCCTTACAAATCACTTTGCAAGACATGGCTACTGTTATGACAGAAGTATTATCTAAATTGCCAGAATTAAGAGGCAAGCGCGATAGCTCTGGGTTAAGGACAGAGCGCGCGGATGAGGTGAGAGCCATGTCAGATACTGCGTCACAGTTTGCAGAACGTGAAGACGGAGAGCTTCATTCTGTAGGTGACGGATCTGATCCAGGGAGACTGGATTCAGAGATTTCTAATTTTAAATTTAAGCTAGAGAACCTCCGCACATTGCTAGGGGAGGTATTAGCGGCTCTGAATGATTGTAACACGGTTGCAATTCCAGAAAAATTATGTAGGTTGGATAGATACTATGCGGTACCGGTATGTACTGACGTGTTTCCTATACCTAAAAGGCTTACAGAGATTATTAGCAAGGAGTGGGATAGACCTGGTGTGCCTTTTACCCCTCCTCCCATATTTAGAAAAATGTTTCCTATTGACGCCACCACACGAGACTTATGGCAGACGGTCCCTAAGGTGGAGGGAGCAGTTTCTACTTTAGCTAAGCGTACCACTATCCCGGTGGAGGATAGTTGTGCCTTTTCAGATCCAATGGATAAAAAATTAGAGGGTTACCTTAAGAAAATGTTTGTTCAGCAAGGTTTTATCTTACAGCCCCTTGCATGCATTGCGCCTGTCACTGCTGCGGCGGCATTCTGGTTTGAGTCTCTGGAAGAGACCATTCGCTCAGCTCCATTGGATGAAATTATGAACAAGCTTAAAACACTTAAGCTAGCTAACGCATTTGTTTCTGATGCCGTTGTGCATTTAACCAAACTTACGGCTAAGAATTCCGTATTCGCCATCCAAGCGCGCAGAGCGCTATGGCTTAAATCCTGGTCAGCTGACGTGACTTCTAAATCTAAATTGCTTAATATTCCTTTCAAAGGGCAGACCTTATTCGGGCCCGGCTTAAAAGAAATTATTGCTGACATTACGGGAGGTAAGGGCCATGCTCTACCTCAGGACAGGGCCAAATCAAGGGCCAAACAGTCTAATTTTCGTGCCTTTCGTAACTTCAAGGCAGGAGCAGCATCAACTTCCTCCGCTCCAAAACAGGAAGGAGCTGTTGCTCGTTACAGGCAGGGCTGGAAAGTTAACCAGTCCTGGAACAAGGGCAAGCAGGCCAAGAAACCTGCTGCTGCCTCCAAGACAGCATGAAGAGAGGGCCCCCTATCCGGAAACGGATCTAGTGGGGGGCAGACTTTCTCTCTTCGCCCAGGCTTGGGCAAGAGATGTCCAGGATCCCTGGGCGTTGGAGATCATATCTCAGGGATATCTCCTGGACTTCAAAACTTCTCCTCCACGAGGGAGATTTCATCTTTCAAGGTTATCAGCAAACCAAATAAAGAAAGAGGCGTTTCTACGCTGTGTACAAGACCTCTTACTAATGGGGGTGATCCACCCAGTTCCGCGGACGGAACACGGGCAGGGATTATATTCAAATCTATTTGTGGTTCCCAAGAAAGAGGGAACCTTCAGACCAATCTTGGACTTAAAAATCCTAAACAAATTTCTAAGAGTTCCATCATTCAAAATGGAAACTATTCGAACCATCCTTCCCATGATCCAAGAGGGTCAGTACATGACCACAGTGGACTTAAAGGATGCCTACCTTCACATACCGATTCACAAGGATCATTACCGGTATCTAAGATTTGCCTTCCTAGACAGGCATTACCAGTTTGTAGCTCTTCCCTTCGGATTAGCTACGGCTCCAAGAATCTTTACAAAAATTCTGGGCTCACTTCTGGCGGTACTAAGACCGCGAGGCATAGCGGTGACTCCGTACCTAGACGACATTCTGATACAAGCGTCAAGTTTTCAAACTGCCAAGTCTCATACAGAGATAGTTCTGGCATTTCTGAGGTCGCATGGGTGGAAGGTGAACGTGGAAAAGAGTTCTCTATTACCACTTACAAGAGTTCCCTTTCTAGGGACTCTTATAGATTCTGTAGAGATGAAAATTTACCTGACAGAGGCCAGGTTACTAAAACTTCTAAATGCTTGCCGTGTCCTTCATTCCATTCCACACCCGTCAGTAGCTCAGTGCATGGAAGTAATCGGCTTAATGGTAGCGGCAATGGACATAGTACCATTTGCGCGCCTGCATCTCAGACCGCTGCAATTGTGCATGCTAAGTCAGTGGAACGGGGATTACTCAGATTTGTCCCCCCTACTAAATCTGGATCAAGAGACCAGAGATTCTCTTCTATGGTGGCTTTCTCGGCCACATCTGTCCAAGGGGATGACCTTTCGCAGGCCAGATTGGACGATTGTAACAACAGACGCCAGCCTTCTAGGCTGGGGCGCAGTCTGGAATTCCCTGAAAGCTCAGGGATTATGGACTCAGAAGGAGAAACTCCTCCCAATAAATATTCTGGAATTAAGAGCAATATTCAATGCTCTCCTAGCTTGGCCTCAGTTAGCAACTCTGAGGTTCATCAGATTTCAGTCGGACAACATCACGACTGTGGCTTACATCAACCATCAAGGGGGAACCAGAAGTTCCCTAGCGATGTTGGAAGTCTCAAAGATAATTCGCTGGGCAGAGTCTCACTCTTGCCACCTGTCAGCGATTTACATCCCAGGCGTGGAGAACTGGGAGGCGGATTTTCTAAGTCGCCAGACTTTTCATCCGGGGGAGTGGGAACTTCATCCGGAGGTCTTTGCTCAACTGATTCATCGTTGGGGCAAACCAGATCTGGATCTCATGGCGTCTCGCCAGAACGCCAAGCTTCCTTGTTACGGATCCAGGTCCAGGGACCCGGGAGCGGTGCTGATAGATGCTCTGACAGCCCCTTGGGTCTTCAACATGGCTTATGTGTTTCCACCATTCCCGATGCTTCCTCGTTTGATTGCCAAGATCAAACAGGAGAGAGCTTCGGTGATTCTGATAGCGCCTGCGTGGCCACACAGGACCTGGTATGCAGACCTAGTGGACATGTCGTCCTGTCCACCGTGGTCTCTGCCTCTGAGACAGGACCTTCTAATTCAGGGTCCTTTTTACCATCCAAATCTAATTTCTCTGAGGCTGACTGCATGGAGATTGAACGCTTGATTCTATCAAAGCGTGGCTTCTCGGAGTCGGTTATTGATACCTTAATACAGGCTAGGAAGCCTGTTACCAGAAAAATTTACCATAAGATATGGCGTAAATATTTATATTCGTGCGAATCCAAGAGTTACTCATGGAGTAAGGTTAGGATTCCTAGGATATTGTCCTTTCTACAAGAGGGTTTAGAAAAGGGCTTATCTGCTAGTTCGTTAAAGGGACAGATTTCTGCTCTGTCTATTCTTTTACACAAACGTCTGGCTGAAGTTCCAGACGTTCAGGCTTTCTGTCAGGCTTTAACTAGGATTAAGCCTGTGTTTAAGACTGTTGCTCCGCCGTGGAGCTTAAACTTAGTTCTTAATGTTCTTCAAGGCGTTCCATTTGAACCCCTTCATTCCATTGATATCAAGCTGTTATCCTGGAAGGTTCTGTTTTTGATGGCTATTTCCTCGGCTCGAAGAGTCTCTGAGTTATCTGCCTTACATTGTGATTCTCCTTATCTGATTTTTCATTCAGACAAGGTAGTCCTGCGTACTAAACCTGGGTTCTTTCCTAAGGTAGTTACTAACAGGAATATCAATCAAGAGATTGTTGTTCCATCATTGTGTCCTAACCCTTCTTCAAAGAAGGAACGACTTTTGCATAATCTGGACGTAGTCCGTGCCCTGAAGTTCTATTTGCAGGCAACTAAAGATTTTCGTCAAACTTCTTCCCTGTTTGTCGTTTATTCTGGACAGAGAAGAGGTCAAAAGGCTTTGGCTACCTCTCTCTCTCTTTTTGGCTTCGTAGCATAATACGCTTAGCCTATGAGACTGCTGGACAGCAGCCTCCTGAAAGGATTACAGCTCATTCTACTAGAGCTGTGGCTTCCACCTGGGCCTTTAAAAATGAGGCCTCTGTTGAACAGATTTGCAAGGCTGCGACTTGGTCTTCACTTCACACTTTTTCAAAATTTTACAAATTTGACACTTTTGCTTCTTCGGAGGCTATTTTTGGGAGAAAGGTACTTCAGGCAGTGGTTCCTTCTGTTTAATGTTCCTGCCTTGTCCCTCCCTTCATCCGTGTACTTTAGCTTTGGTATTGGTATTCCATAAGTAATGGATGACCCGTGGACTGACTACACTTAACAAGAGAAAACATAAT
Organism: Bombina bombina; assembly: GCF_027579735.1. Taxonomy (NCBI): domain Eukaryota; kingdom Metazoa; phylum Chordata; class Amphibia; order Anura; family Bombinatoridae; genus Bombina; species Bombina bombina. Next base: position 59,444,617 of record NC_069503.1, read on the forward strand.
TTATGCTTACCTGATAAATTTATTTCTCTTGTAGTGTAGTCAGTCCACGGCCCGCCCTGTCTTTAAGGCAGATTTAAATTTTAATTATACTCCAGTCACCACTGCACCCTATGGTTCCTCCTTTCTCGTCTGCTTTGGTCAAATGACTGAATAATACATGTGAGGGGAGGAGCTATATAGCAACTCTGCTGGGTGATCCTCTTGCAGTTTCCTGTTAGGAAGAGATATATTCCATAAGTAATGGATGACCCGTGGACTGACTACACTACAAGAGAAATACATTTATCAGGTAAGCATAAATTATGTTTTTTCGATACAATGAGTCCACGGCCCGCCCTGTTCTATGAGACAGGTTATTAATTTTTTTGTTAAACTTCAGACACCTCTGCACCTTTGCTTTTCCTTTCTCTTCCTAACTTCGTTCAAATGACTGGGTTGGGAGGGAAGGAGGAGCTATTTATACAGCTCTGCTGTGGTGCTCTTTGCCTCCTCCTGCTGACCAGGAGGCATAATCCCACAAGTAAGGATGAAATCAGTGGCCTCATCGTATCAAAAAAGAAATAAATGTATCCACCAATCAGCAAGAACAACCCTGGTTGTTCGCCAAAAATGGGCCGGCATCTAAACTTACATTCTTGCATTTCAAATAAAGATACCAAGAGAATGAAGAAAATTTAATAATAGGAGTAAATTAGAAAGTTGCTTAAAATTGCATGCTCTATCTGAATCACAAAAGAAAAATGTTGGGTTCAGTGTCCCTTTAAGTATTTGTCTGTGTCTGTATCCAGTCTGCCTAGGGTCTGCACAATAAACCTGATGATCTTGAGCTGTTGAAGCTCTAACTAATGTGAGTATTCTGGGTCTGCCTTACATCTGGGGAGTGAAGATTACACAGTATTATGCTATGATGTGTTTCTTTCTCTTCCTTCTGAGGAACATTGTATGCACTATTTGTATTTGTGGTACTGTCTCCATTAAAGACTCTTTTCACGTTGGATATATTACTACATATTGGTCGGTACTACATATTGGTCTGTATTATTATCACTATGTGGGTTTTTGTTACACATTTTATTTTTATTAAACACAAAATGTCTGACAGTGAGGATCTGTAGAAAGTACAATATCAATACTGTAGTATTAGATTTAAATTACATATAAACAACTCTTATCTAACATTTGTGTAACTGCTGCTCTGATATAAATGATATTAAAAATGATTATAATATATTTGTTTTGCCGCGTTTTGCCGTGGTGGCTGTATCAAAAGGCCCTTTGATACAGCCACCACGGCAAAACGCGTTAGTGGCGCCCCCCCCGTTCTTCCCTGTTTGTTGCTTTTAATTAATTTTTTGTGATCTACTACTTAAATATAGAATGACAATTTAATATTCAAACAAGATATATTTACCGCCTCGTTGGCTCTATCTTACTCTGATCTAGCTACGCAAAGCAAGACCACTATGCTATAGATTTCTCATAACGGTAATTAAAGGTACATGGGTTAGGCTTTTCCTAATCTGGATATGGTTTATTAATAACGGTATTAAAAGGTATAATAGAGGAGTTTACTTTTTCACTCCTTACGGTATTACAAGGTATTAAAGTATATTTATCAATAACGGTATTAAAAGGTATAAGAGAGGAGTTTACTTTTTTACTCCTCATGGTATTACAAGGTATTAGAGTGTATTTATTACGGTACTAAAAGGTACAACAACGAGATTTAGAGTTCACTTAGATCGGTATTTAAAGTTAAAAGCCTACCCACAATGGCTTTAGAAGTATGATAGTGAGATTCATATTTCACTCACATTGGTATTATAAGGCTGTGACGAACCAAGGTTATCCAACCCTGCGCCAGTCACTTATTTGGCACAGAAAGGGTTATCAGCCCCCTTTTCTGTCACCAAAAGGTCACAATCTAGCCACACCAGGCAAGCTTGGGATTCAGTTTAGTGGGTGCAAGAGTTAACCGCACTCCCTTAATCTGTACTAGACGTAAGAGAAAAGCCCAACACTCCCTTTTAATGCCACCCACAATAAACTACCAATCCTATAGCTCAAATACTGCCACCACTTAAAATTTATTAAAGGGAAAATCCTAAGGAAAAACCCAGACTTTACACATTAATTCTAGAAATACAATTTAGCAGAAAATGATGGCTCCTTACTTCTGTACAGCAGCTCCCATCGTAAGAATGACACTCTTATTGTTAAGAAATAAGATTCTTAAACCTATTTTTCAGAGATTAGGTTGCTTAACCACACCCTCCTGGGCGGGCTAAGAAACCCCCCTGTCTTTATGACCTCCAATAGACTAATTTCTTGCCTGAAATTATACAATCCAGTATAATTTCTGCTAGGTAAGAAATTTCTATATTTACATATCTAGAACCTTTTAGTTTTATTGGGAGAATCGGTTTGATATCAAATATGCCATAGGTTGTCATATTTACCTTCCTTTAAGGGTAGAGCAGTTTTAACACACATATATACATAACCCATGTCCCTTTATTGCCCTCCTCAGGAGATGTGCTGGGGGGGCCCTGTTCTACATCATGCCCTGCTGCTGACAGCTTAGGCCATAAAAGTCTGTCCTGTTTACACTGCCAAGCATTTATGATGCTCCTGGCACTTCAAAGAAGACACAAACACAATTCTTCTTGAAAAACAAATAACTGTTTTGAGTCCAAGCTACACAAAGTTAACTCCTTAGCAGCTGAATCCTGAGATATTCATGACAAAGGCCAAGAGTTTATTCATAACGGTATTAAAGGCAATACAGTGAAATACACGCTACACAAATAACAGTACTTAAAGGTTAAGCTCACTCTAAGTGGTATTATAAGACATTACAGTATTACAAGGCCAAAAGTTTATTCATAACGTTATCTAAGGCAATACAGTGTAATACACTCTCTACCAATAACGGTTCTCCAAGGTACAAGCTCACTCCTAATGGTATAAAAAGGCATTACAGTAAGACCCACAGCTTACTTATAAAGGTATTACAAGACAAGAGTCTTGATAATATGCAAATAAACCATTAATGATAATATTATGCACCTTAGAGTAATGTATCTTTGACAAACTTACTCACAAAATCTACACACCTTATACCCAGTACTATTTGATATATATCCCTGATTCAAGTGAACCCAGACAAGGTACCATCACCACTGCCATTTGAGTAACTTCCATACTGGAAACAGAAGCCAGTTATTATTACTCTAGTCATTTTTACATGAGACTTCACATTAACCCTAACAAGGGTGTTTGGTCTCTATAAAGCCAGTATTTATATTTCTCCAACATTGGTGTGTCCGGTCCACAGCGTCATCCTTACTTGTGGGATATTCTCTTCCCCAACAGGAAATGGCAAAGAGTCCCAGCAAAGCTGGTCACATGATCCCTCCTAGGCTCCGCCCACCCCAGTCATTCTCTTTGCCGTTGCACAGGCAACATCTCCACGGAGATGGTTAAGAGTTTTTTGGTGTTTAAATGTAGTTTTATTCTTCTATCAAGTGTTTGTTATTTTAAAATAGTGCTGGTATGTACTATTTACTCTGAAACAGAAAAGGATGAAGATTTCTGTTTGCAAGAGGAAGATGATTTTAGCAGACAGTATCTAAAATCGATTGCTGTTTCCACACAGGACTGTTGAGATGAAGTAACTTCAGTAGGGGGAAACAGTTAGCAGTCTTTTCTGCTTAAGGTATGACTAGCCATATTTCTAACAAGACCATGTAATGCTGGAAGGCTGTCATTTCCCCTCATGGGGACCGGTAAGCCATTTTCTTAGTTAAACATAAAAGAATAAAGGGCTTCAAAAAGGGCTTAAAAACTGGTAGACATTTTTCTGGGCTAAAACAATTGCTTTACTAGGCATATTATGCAGATTCTAACTAATTATTGGTATTATAATCTTGGGGAACGTTTAGAAAAACGGCAGGCACTGTGTTGGACACCTTTTTCAGATGGGGGCCTTTCTAGTTATAGACAGAGACTCATTCTGGGACTGTATAGGGGTTAAATGTAAAAACGGCTCCGGTTCCGTTAATTTAAGGGTTAATACTTTTAATGCTTTAAGACACTGTGGTGAAATTTTGGTGAATTTTGAACAATTCCTTCATACTTTTTCACATATTCAGTAATAAAGTGTTTTCAGTTTGAAATTTAAAGTGACAGTAACGGTTTTATTTTAAAACGTTTTTTGTGCTTTGTTGACAAGTTTAAGCCTGTTTAACATGTCTGTACCATCAGATAAGCTATGTTCTATATGTATGAAAGCCAATGTGTCTCCCCATTTAAATTTATGTGATAATTGTGCCATAGTGTCCAAACAAAGTAAGGACAGTAATGCAACAGATAATGATATTGCCCAAGATGATTCCTCAAATGAGGGGAGTAAACATGATACTACATCATCTCCTACTGAGTCTACACCAGTTTTGCCCACACAGGAGGCCCCTAGTACATCTAGTGCACCAATACTTATTACCATGCAACAATTAACGGCTGTAATGGATAACTCCATAGCAAATCTTTTATCCAAAATGCCTACTTATCAGAGAAAGCGCGATTGCTCTGTTTTAAACACTGAAGAGCAAGAGGACGCTGATGATAACTGTTCTGACATACCCTCACACCAATCTCAAGGGGCCATGAGGGAGGTTTTGTCTGAGGGAGAAATTTCAGATTCAGGAAAAATTTCTCATCAAGCTGAACCTGATGTTGTGACATTTAAATTTAAATTAGAACATCTCCGCGCACTGCTTAAGGAGGTGTTATCTACTCTGGATGATTGTGACAATTTGGTCATTCCAGAGAAATTATGTAAGATGGACAAGTTCCTAGAGGTTCCGGTGCCCCCCGACGCTTTTCCTATACCCAAGCGGGTGGCGGACATAGTAAATAAAGAGTGGGAAAGGCCCGGCATACCTTTTGTTCCCCCCCCCCTATATTTAAGAAATTATTTCCTATAGTCGACCCCAGAAAGGACTTATGGCAGACAGTCCCCAAGGTCGAGGGGGCGGTTTCTACTCTAAACAAACGCACTACTATTCCTATCGAAGATAGTTGTGCTTTCAAAGATCCTATGGATAAGAAATTAGAGGGTTTGCTTAAAAAGATTTTTGTACAGCAAGGTTACCTTCTACAACCAATTTCATGCATTGTTCCTGTCACTACGGCAGCGTGTTTCTGGTTCGAGGAACTAGAAAAATCGCTCAGTAAAGAATCTTCGTATGAGGAGGTTATGGACAGAGTTCAAGCACTTAAATTGGCTAACTCTTTTGTTTTAGATGCCGCTTTGCAATTAACTAGATTAGCGGCGAAAAATTCAGGGTTTGCTGTCGTGGCGCGCAGAGTGCTTTGGCTAAAGTCTTGGTCAGCGGATGTGTCTTCCAAGACAAAATTGCTTAACATTCCTTTCAAAGGTAAAACATATTTTGGACCTGATTTGAAAGAGATTATTTCAGACATCACTGGGGGAAAGGGTCACGCCCTCCCACAGGATAGGTCTTTTAAGGCTAATAATAAGCCTAATTTTCGTCCCTTTCGCAGAAACGGACCAGTCTCTAATTCTGTATCCTCTAAGCAAGAGGGTAATACTTCACAACCCAAACCAGCCTGGAAACCAATGCAAGGCTGGAACAAGGGTAAGCAGGCCAAGAAGCCTACCACTGCTACCAAAACAGCATGAAGGGATAGCCCCCGATCCGGGACCGGATCTAGTGGGGGGCAGACTTTCTCTCTTTGCTCAGGCTTGGGCAAGAGATGTTCAGGATCCTTGGGCGCTAGAAATAGTTTCTCAAGGTTATCTCCTGGAATTCAAGGAACTACCCCCAAGGGGAAGGTTCCACAGGTCTCAATTATCTTCAAACCAAATAAAGAGACAGGCATTCTTACATTGTGTAGAAGACCTGTTAAAGATGGGAGTGATACATCCAGTTCCAATAAGAGAACAATGAATGGGATTTTATTCCAATCTGTTCATAGTTCCCAAAAAGAGGGAACATTCAGACCAATTTTGGATCTAAAGATCCTAAACAAATTTCTCAGGGTACCATCGTTCAAAATGGAAACTATTCGAACGATCCTACCTACTATCCAGGAAAATCAATTTATGACTACCGTGGAGTTAAAGGATGCGTACCTACATATTCCTATCCACAAGGAACATCATCAGTTCCTAAGGTTCGCTTTTCTGGACAAGCATTACCAGTTTGTGGCACTTCCATTTGGATTAGCCACTGCTCCAAGGATTTTCACAAAGGTACTAGGGTCCCTTCTAGCGGTTCTAAGACCAAGGGGCATTGCAGTAGTACCTTACTTGGACGACATCCTGATTCAAGCGTCGTCCCTGTCAAAAGCAAAGGCTCATACGGACATCGTCCTAGCCTTTCTCAGATCTCACGGATGGAAGGTGAACAAAGAAAAAAGTTCTCTGTCCCCGTCAACAAGAGTTCCCTTCTTGGGAACAATAATAGATTCCTTAGAAATGAGGATTTTTCTGACAGAGGTCAGAAAATCAAAACTTCTAAGCTCTTGTCAAGTACTTCATTCTGTTCCTCGTCCTTCCATAGCGCAGTGCATGGAAGTAATAGGATTGATGGTTGCAACAATGGACATAGTTCCTTTTGCACGAATTCATCTAAGACCGTTACAACTGTGCATGCTCAGACAGTGGAATGGGGATTATACAGACTTGTCTCCGACGATTCAAGTAGATCAAAAGACCAGAGATTCACTCCGTTGGTGGCTGACCCTGGACAATCTGTCACAGGGAATGAGCTTCCACAGACCAGAGTGGGTCATTGTCACGACCGACGCCAGCCTAGTGGGCTGGGGCGCGGTCTGGGAATCCCTGAAAGCTCAGGGTCTATGGTCTCGGGAAGAGTCTCTTCTCCCGATAAACATTCTGGAACTGAGAGCGATATTCAATGCTCTCAGAGCTTGGCCTCAACTAGCAAAGGCCAAATTCATAAGGTTTCAGTCAGACAACATGACGACCGTTGCATATATCAATCATCAGGGGGGAACAAGGACTTCCCTGGCGATGAAAGAAGTGACCAAGATAATTCAATGGGCGGAGGATCACTCCTGCCACTTGTCTGCGATCTACATCCCAGGAGTGGAAAATTGGGAAGCGGATTTTCTGAGTCGTCAGATATTCCATCCGGGGGAGTGGGAACTCCATCCGGAAATCTTTGCCCAAATAACTCAATTATGGGGCATTCCAGACATGGATCTGATGGCGTCTCGTCAGAACTTCAAGGTTCCTTGCTACGGGTCCAGATCCAGGGATCCCAAGGCGACCCTAGTAGATGCACTAGTAGCACCTTGGACCTTCAACCTAGCTTATGTATTCCCACCGTTTCCTCTCATCCCCAGGCTGGTAGCCAGGATCAATCAGGAGAGGGCCTCGGTGATCTTGATAGCTCCTGCGTGGCCACGCAGGACTTGGTATGCAGACCTGGTGAATATGTCATCGGCTCCACCATGGAAGCTACCTTTGAGACAGGACCTTCTTGTTCAGGGTCCATTCGAACATCCGAATCTGGTTTCCCTCCAATTGACGGCTTGGAGATTGAACGCTTGATTTTATCAAAGCGTGGGTTTTCAGATTCTATAATAGATACTCTGATTCAGGCTAGAAAGCCTGTAACTAGAAAAATTTACCATAAAATATGGAAAAAATATATCTGTTGGTGTGAATCTAAAGGATTCCCATGGAACAAGATAAAAATTCCTAAGATTCTATCCTTTCTACAAGAAGGTTTGGAGAAAGGATTATCTGCAAGTTCTCTGAAGGGACAGATCTCTGCTTTATCTGTTTTACTTCACAAAAGACTGGCAGCTGTGCCAGATGTTCAAGCATTTGTTCAGGCTCTGGTTAGGATCAAGCCTGTTTACAGACCTTTGACTCCTCCCTGGAGTCTAAATCTAGTTCTTTCAGTTCTTCAAGGGGTTCCGTTTGAACCCTTACATTCCGTAGATATTAAGTTATTATCTTGGAAAGTTTTGTTTTTGGTTGTAATTTCTTCTGCTAGAAGAGTTTCAGAGTTATCTGCTCTGCAGTGTTCTCCGCCCTATCTGGTGTTCCATGCAGATAAGGTGGTTTTGCGTACTAAGCCTGGTTTTCTTCCGAAAGTTGTTTCCAACAAAAATATTAACCAGGAGATAGTTGTACCTTCTTTGTGTCCGAATCCAGTTTCAAAGAAGGAACGTTTGTTACACAATTTGGACGTAGTCCATGCTCTAAAATTCTATTTAGAGGCTACTAAAGATTTCAGACAAACATCTTCCTTGTTTGTTGTTTATTCTGGTAAAAGGAGAGGTCAAAAAGCGACTTCTACCTCTCTTTCCTTTTGGCTTAAAAGCATTATCCGATTGGCTTATGAGACTGCCGGACGGCAGCCTCCTGAAAGAATCACAGCTCACTCCACTAGGGCTGTGGCTTCCACATGGGCCTTCAAGAACGAGGCTTCTGTTGACCAGATATGTAAGGCAGCGACTTGGTCTTCACTGCACACTTTTGCCAAATTTTACAAAATTTGATACTTTTGCTTCTTCGGAGGCTATTTTTGGGAGAAAGGTTTTGCAAGCCGTGGTGCCTTCCATTTAGGTGACCTGATTTGCTCCCTCCCTTCATCCGTGTCCTAAAGCTTTGGTATTGGTTCCCACAAGTAAGGATGACGCCGTGGACCGGACACACCAATGTTGGAGAAAACAGAATTTATGCTTACCAGATAAATTACTTTCTCCAACGGTGTGTCCGGTCCACGGCCCGCCCTGGTTTTTTAATCAGGTCTGATGAATTATTTTCTCTAACTACAGTCACCACGGTATCATATGGTTTCTCCTATATATATTTCCTCCTGTCCGTCAGTCGAATGACTGGGGTGGGCGGAGCCTAGGAGGGATCATGTGACCAGCTTTGCTGGGACTCTTTGCCATTTCCTGTTGGGGAAGAGAATATCCCACAAGTAAGGATGACGCCGTGGACCGGACACACCGTTGGAGAAAGTAATTTATCAGGTAAGCATAAATTCTGTTTTTCTGGCTTGATAGTAGTAGACCCAAATCGGATTTTAAATGTATGTCAATCCCCTGTTTTTAATATGATCTAGTAAAAGTTATATTTTAATATATATTTTTTCCTCATTTTGTTACATTTGAACGTTCAAGAGTGTTATATTTGTACCCTTTTGTCAGTTTCTTACTGATTCTTTGTAAACTTATACTGTACTTGTAAATTTCTGGAAAGATAAATATTTGATGTGCAACTGTAACATCCACAGAGCTAACTGTACTAAATTCTTGTGCTGAATCAATAGCACATATGTAATAACCTACACAGCTGATCTGTATCACATGAATTGTTATGTGTGCCTTTAATTATACCATACGTACAGTTAATCAGAAGCATTATTTATTATCTGTCTAAACCATTTAATATACTTTTTACAGACACGGCCAGAGCACTGAGAGATATCAGGTATTGATGTAACTGGAGTGAATAAGGGAACCTTCTTCCTGAGCACAGACATTGGGGCCTGTTATCAGCATGAACTCATATGTGTTAGGTGAGTAAAATAGATGTTATGCTGACTTTAATTACTGGTAAAATAGAATAGATTGCTCATTAAACAAATATAAACTATTATGTTTATATCTACATCCTTAAGAACATTTGTGTCAACACCGGCTCTCAGATCACCTGCAACTCTACCTTCCCCTGCCCTAACCCAACTCATGGAACTCCCATAACTACACTTGTTCCCATATGTGGAACACCTACAACTCCACCAGTAAGTGTTTCCCACCCCAGAACCGCCACTGATTTGTGTGCTTAATTTCACAGTTAGCCTTATTAAACTAATACATTTTTGGCTGATTATATAAATTAAACAACTGCAACTGCAAGCTAAGAAGTATAATATCACTGTTTCTTTAGTCTTTTAAAACATCTCACACTAATTATTAATCTGTGTTGATTAAGACATCATATTCTCACCCTACTGGTTGAGCATGAGACGGGCAGTGCTGTATGTACATTTGCTTGTCAATGTTAAATAAGGATGGTAGATGCCACCTATCTTGCCCAGAATACAGATGTACTTGTTCCCTGGCTGAGAACATTATCCACCTACACCTTATTTAATGGGGCACTATAAATTGTTTTAATCAGTAATCAGTGGTTTAGTTTATTATGATGTAGAAATATTTACATTATTTGTCTTTCTTTGTTTAAATTTGTGATTTACAGGTTAATCAATTTAAAAATAAACACAAAACAGAAGCCATTTTATGGAGTGTAAATAAATAATATGATTTGTGTAAGACGATGGTTTCCATTTTAAAGAATAAACTTTCTTTATTCCTTTTCTTTTTATGTAGACAATCACTTGAATAGTTCATACCCATCCTTCACTACAGGAAGCATCAGTTTGATACCACAAACTCCAATAGTCTCAGACACTAATGACTTTTCACAAACATTGGGGAAATCACAGCAGATATTTAAAGAAGATGGTGAATTGGCAGGAACTGGGCAGCAATCATGTACAGAGAGAAATTTAGTCATCAAACAAGAGGACAACATTTATGCCTTCTCTAGTGAAATGATTATCCCAGAGGATAAACCACACACATTTACTGAGTTTTCAAAACATTTAAAAGAAGGGGAAAGTCTTAAGTCTAGCCAAATTATTCATACAAATAAGAAACCATTCAAATGTACAGAATGTGAGAAAAGCGTCACATGTAATTTGCATCTCCTTGAACACCACACAGTTGTGAAACCTCACACATGTACAGAATGCGGGAGATGTTTCACATCTAAAGGAAGCCTTAAGTGTCACAAAAAGACCCACACAGGGGAGAAACCTTTCACATGTAATGAGTGTGGGGGATGTTTCACATCCAAGGGAAATCTCATATCTCATGAAAAGACTCACACAGGGGAGAAACCTTTCACATGTAATGAGTGTGGGAGATGTTTCACATCCAAGGGAAATCTCATATCTCATGAAAAGACTCACACAGGGGAGAAACCTTTCACATGTAATGAGTGTGGGAGATGTTTCACATCCAAGGGAAATCTCATATCTCATGAAAAGACTCACACAGAGGAGAAACCTTTCACATGTACAGAGTGTGGAAAATGTTTTACACATAAGAGTGATCTAAAAACCCATGAAAGGGTTCACACAGGAGAAAAGCCTTTCACATGTACAGAGTGTGGAAAATGTTTTACATATATGAGTAATCTGAAAAGTCATGAAATGATTCACACAGGAGAAAAGCCTTTCACATGTACAGAGTGTGGAAAATGTTTTACACGTATGAGTATTCTAAAAAGTCATGAAATGATTCACACAGGAGAAAAGCCTTTCACATGTACAGAGTGTGGAAAATGTTTTACACATATGAGTAATCTGAAAAGTCATGAAATGATTCACACAGGAGAAAAGCCTTTCACGTGTACAGAGTGTGGAAAATGTTTTACATTAAAGAGTAGTCTGAATATTCATGAAAGGATTCACACAGGAAAAAAGCCTTTCACATGTACAGAGTGTGGAAAATGTTTTACACATATGAGTAATCTGAAAAGTCATGAAATGATCCACACAGGAGAAAAGCCTTTCACATGTACAGAGTGTGGAAAATGTTTTACATTAAAGAGTAGTCTGAATATTCATGAAAGGATTCACACAGGAAAAAAGCCTTTCACATGTACAGAGTGTGGAAAATGTTTTACAAAAAAGAGTAATATGAAAAGTCATGAAAGGATTCACAAGGGAAGAAACCTTTCACATGTTTAGAAAGTGGGAAAAAGGGTTTTATTGAAATCAGGTATTACAAAAAACGAACTATTTACACACAATCTTTAAATACACAGTGTACAAACCTTTTTACAATTATCCTAAAAAGGACAAACTCTCTAAATAGAAGCATCAAAAAGATCATATTGTAAATAACACTTTCTAATCCCAGTTATAAAAGCCCCAGGTTGGAAGTGCTCTCCTGCTGTCCTTTGTTCCTCTATATATGTGCACCTAAGTTTCTCTCATATCAATTTGATAGAATCCAAACACCACACAGGAATATACAGATATGTCCTCATACTGACCAGTTTACACAACCATTCACCACCAAAGCACCCCCAGTGTTTATTAATATGCCAGTGTTAGGAGTTGTACGTTTGTATTACATAGGGGAGGAAATTATTACATTTACAGAATAAAGGAGTCTTTGTATGAATAGTGTTAGAGAATTATATAAACAAGAACATCAGTCTCAAATGATTGACACCTGGGAGATATATTTAATGTGCACATCATGTGGATAAACCTTTTCTTATAGCAATGGATGCTTAGCATTGTACATGTTATATATCAGAGGAATTCCTGAGGGAAACTGATTTTAATTTATGAGAAACAATGGGCTAGATTACAAGTGGAGCGCTAATTTATTGCACACACAAAAATGTGCAAATGGTCCCATAAGTTATCAGCCATTACAAGCGAATGGTTTTTTCTACCAGGAGCTCATGTAGCAATTAGCGCTTATAAAATTAACAAGAGAAAAGATCTCTGGTTAATTTTCTAAATGTCCACCAAATGCCCCTAAATGTAAGAGTTACTTTTCTTTAATTAAAAAAAAAATAGCATTTTTTAAAAACAAAATAAAAATTACTGCAGTTTTTGGGGGTTAAAGTTGCCGGCTATTCAGTGTTAAAGACAGCACTGAAAAGTGCCTTTACATTTTGGTCTATGGGAACTGTGTGTTTCCTGTAAATATACTGTATATGCTTTTATATATATATATATATATATATATATATATATACACAGTGTAAATACACATATTAACTAATAAATATGCTTATATATTTATATTTGCAGCTATCGCTGCGCGACCTACCCCCTGCGCTCCGCTAGTTCTCATGAGAACGAGGCTCATTGGAGCCTATTGGAGCATGCTCTCATGAGTGCAATGCTTCAGTGCAATGCGAATGTGAGGTCGTGTTAGCATTCCACCTCCCCTGTAATACCAGTGCACGTTTGAGTGCATTGTTATTACAAATAGGAGCTCAAATATTGCTTAAACTAAAGTGATATTTTGCGTTCCATTTATAATCAGGCCCAATATCAGTAACCGTTACATACGTGATCATAATCAGTTTAATTTAAATGGCTACTATAACCTACATGTATACTGGGTATGTAATATGTGTGTCATGTTCTGTAACTTGATATTATGTCTATTAGATGTTTTCATGTTAGTTAGAAGCCACAAAAACTGATAATAGCACATACTCAGGGCTGGATTGGGTCACCGGGAAACCGGGAAAAATCTCGGTGGGCCCGGGCCTGGGATGGGCTGGCCGCCAAAAGCTGCAGAGAGTGACATGAGGAGATCAACGAGCACAGTCAGCGCCAGCAAAAGCGCCGCAACACATGAGTCAGGGATCGCAGCGCAGTGGCCGAGCTACCGAGTTTGAGCACTGCAGGTGAGGGACTGGGAGGCGGGAGAACTGAGGCGGGAGCAGAGCGGCAGATGAATAGAACACTAGAAAGGATCAAAGGAAGTCTCCTCATAAGACCAAAGAACTGTAAAATGTTCACAGGTTTACTAAATATTTGTGACCTTTAACAAAATGTCACATCTTTTTTACAGGCTGACTTCTCTTTGGAGGTTAAAATAACACAGAAATTCGGGGCAGTGGGTGTTTTGGCCATTTAGCAGACAGATCTGTGAGGATGCAAAAATAACCAAAATATATAAATCCCTGTACTGTGATAAGGGGTATTCTCTGTCAATTTAAATGGAAACAAATTTAGTGCAATTTAGCAGTACACTATGAGATGTGAGTTTTATTTACTTTGTTTAAACAGTTTAATTTGTATGTTGTATATATCAGTGGATTTAGACACTAAATGTATAGGGCATTTAAAGTGTAATTTTGTTTTGTTTGTTTGCTAGGTAAAATAAATGCAGTAGAGTTTGTATGTTGTATATATCAGTGGATTTAGACACTAAATTTATAGGACGTTTAAAGTGTAATTTTGTTTTATTTGTTTGCTGGGTAAAATAAATGCAGTAGAGTTTGTATGTTGTATATATCAGTGGATTTAGACACTAAGGCCTAGATTTAGAGTTTGGCGGTAGCCGTGAAAACCAGCGTTTTTAGGCTACCGCCGGTATTTGGAGTCACTGAAAAAAGGGTCTAACGCTCACTTTTCAGCCGCAACTTTTCCATACCGCAGATCCCCTTACGTAAATTACGTATCCTATCTTTTCAATGGGATCTTTCTAACTCCGGTATTTAGAGTCGTGTCTGAAGTGAGCGTTAGAATTCTAACGACCAAACTCCAGCCGCAGAAAAAAACCAGGAGTTAAGAGCTTTTTGGGCTAACGCCGGTTCATAAAGCTCTTAACTACTGTGCTCTAAAGTACACTAACACCCATAAACTACCTATGTACCCCTAAACCGAGGTCCCCCCACATCGCCGCCACTCGATTACATTTTTTTAACCCCTAATCTGCCGACCGCCACCTACGTTATACTTATGTACCCCTAATCTGCTGCCCCTAACACCGCCGACCCCTATATTATATTTATTAACCCCTAACCTGCCCCCCACAACGTCGCCGCCAGATACCTACAATAATTAACCCCTAATCTGCCGACCGCAAAGCGCCGCCACCTACATTATAGCTATGTACCCCTAATCTGCTGCTCCTAACACCGCCGACCCCTATATTATATTTATTAACCCTTAATCTGCCCCCCTCAACGTCACCTCCACCTGCCTACACTTATTAACCCCTAATCTGCCGAGCGGACCGCACTGCTACTATAATAAAGTTATTAACCCCTAATCCGCCTCACTAACCCTATAATAAATAGTATTAACACCTAATCTGCCCTCCCTAACATCGCCAACACCTAACTTCAATTATTAACCCCTAATCTGCCGACCGGAGCTCACCGCTATTCTAATAAATGTATTAACCCCTAAAGCTAAGTCTAACACTAACACCCCCCTAAGTTAAATATAATTTAAATCTAACGAAATAAATTAACTCTTATTAAATAACTTATTCCTATTTAAAGCTAAATACTTACCTGTAAAATAAACTCTAACATAGCTACAATATAAATTATAATTACATTGTAGCTATTTTAGGATTAATATTTATTTTACAGGCAACTTTGTAATTATTTTAACCAGGTACAATAGCTATTAAATAGTTAAGAACTATTTAATAGTTACCTAGTTAAAATAATTACAAAATTACCTGTAAAATAAATCCTAACCTAAGTTACAATTAAACCTAACACTATACTATCATTAAATTAATTAAATAAAATACCTACATTTACCTACAATTAAACCTAACACTACACTATCAATACATTAATTAAATACAATACCTACAAATAACTACAATGAAATAAACTAACTAAAGTACAAAAAATAAAAAAGAACTAAGTTACAAAAAATAAAAAAATATTTACAAACATAATAAAAATATTACAACAATTTTAAACTAATTACACCTACTCTAAGCCCCCTAATAAAATAACAAAGCCTCCCAAAATAAAAAATGCCCTACCCTATTCTAAATTACTAAAGTTAAAAGCTCTTTTACCTTACCAGCCCTGAACAGGGTCCTTTGCGGGGCATGCCCCAAGAATTTCAGCTCTTTTGCCTGTAAAAAAAAACATACAATACCCCCCCCCAACATTACAACCCACCACCCACATACCCCTAATCTAACCCAAACCCCCCTTAAATAAACCTAACACTAAGCCCCTGAAGATCTTCCTACCTTGTCTTCACCCTACCAGGTTCACCGATCCGTCCTGAAGAGCTCCTCCGATGTCCTGATCCAAGCCCAAGCGGGGGGCTGAAGAGGTCCATGATCCGGAAGAAGTCTTCATCCAAGCGGGAGCTGAAGAGGTCCATGATCCGGATGAAGTCTTCTATCAACGGCATCTTCAATCTTCTTTCTTCCGGATCCATCTTGCAGACCTCCGACGCGTAACATCCTCTTCTCCCGACGCCTACTAGCCGAATGACGGTTCCTTTAAGGGACGTCATCCAAGATGGCGTCCCTCGAATTCTGATTGGCTGATAGGATTCTATCAGCCAATCGGAATTAAGGTAGGAATATTCTGATTGGCTGATGGAATCAGCCAATCAGAATCAAGTTCAATCCGATTGGCTGATCCAATCAGCCAATCAGATTGAGCTCGCATTCTATTGGCTGATCGGAACAGCCAATAGAATGCAAGCTCAATCTGATTGGCTGATCGAATCAGCCAATCGGATTGAACTTGATTCTGATTGGCTGATTCCATCAGCCAATCAGAATATTCCTACCTTAATTCCGATTGGCTGATAGAATCCTATCAGCCAATCGAAATTCGAGGGACGCCATCTTGGATGACGTCCCTTAAAGCAGTGATTTTTAACCTTTTTTTTGCCGTGGCACACTTTTATACATTAAAAAATCCTGTGGCACACCACCATCCCAAAATTTAAAAAAAATCACACATTGTAGCCTAATACAGCATATATATATACACATACACACAAACACACACATACTGTATGTATTGTGCTGTTATGCCATGCCTCCTACAAACTACCCCTGCACTGGGAGTAAAAAACAAGCAAAGTTTAAAAAATATGTCACACTGTTGTCAGTCTGCCGTGGCACACCTGAGGATCTCTCACGGCACACTAGTGTGCCACGGCACACTGGTTGAAAAACACTGCCTTAAAGGAACCGTCATTCGGCTAGTAGGCGTCGGGAGAAGAGGATGTTACGCGTCGGAGGTCTGCAAGATGGATCCGGAAGAAAGAAGATTGAAGATGCCGTTGATAGAAGACTTCATCCGGATCATGGACCTCTTCAGCTCCCGCTTGGATGAAGACTTCTTCCGGATCATGGACCTCTTCAGCCCCCCGCTTGGGCTTGGATCAGGACATCGGAGGAGCTCTTCAGGACGGATCGGTGAACCTGGTAGGGTGAAGACAAGGTAGGAAGATCTTCAGGGGCTTAGTGTTAGGTTTATTTAAGGGGGGTTTGGGTTAGATTAGGGGTATGTGGGTGGTGGGTTGTAATGTTGGGGGGGGGGTATTGTATGTTTTTTTTTACAGGCAAAAGAGCTGAAATTCTTGGGGCATGCCCCGCAAAGGGCCCTGTTCAGGGCTGGTAAGGTAAAAGAGCTTTTAACTTTAGTAATTTAGAATAGGGTAGGGCATTTTTTATTTTGGGGGTCTTTGTTATTTTATTAGGGGGCTTAGAGTAGGTGTAATTAGTTTAAAATTGTTGTAATATTTTTCTTATGTTTGTAAATATTTTTTTATTTTTTGTAACTTAGTTCTTTTTTATTTTTTGTACTTTAGTTTATTTCATTGTAGTTATTTGTAGGTATTGTATTTTATTAATTGTATTTAATTAATGTATTGATAGTGTAGTGTTAGGTTTAATTGTAGGTAATTGTAGGTATTTTATTTAATTAATTTAATGATAGTATAGTGTTAGGTTTAATTGTAACTTAGGTTAGGATTTATTTTACAGGTAATTTTGTAATTATTTTAACTAGGTAACTATTAAATAGTTCTTAACTATTTAATAGCTATTGTACCTGGTTAAAATAATTACAAAGTTGCCTGTAAAATAAATATTAATCCTAAAATAGCTACAATGTAATTATAATTTATATTGTAGCTATATTAGGATTTATTTTACAGGTAAGTATTTAGCTTTAAATAGGAATAATTTATTTAATAAGAGTTAATTTAATTTAGTTAGATTTAAATTATATTTAACTTAGGGGGGTGTTAGTGTTAGGGTTAGACTTAGCTTTAGGGGTTAATACATTTATTATAGTAGCGGTGAGCTCCGGTCGGCAGATTAGGGGTTAATGTTTGAAGTTAGGTGTCGGCGATGTTAGGGAGGGCAGATTAGGGGTTAATACTATTTATTATAGGGTTAGTGATGCGGATTAGGGGTTAATAACTTTATTATAGTAGCGCTCAGGTCCGCTCGGCAGATTAGGGGTTAATAAGTGTAGGCAGGTGGAGGCGACGTTGTGGGGGGCAGATTAGGGGTTAATAAATATAATATAGGGGTCGGCGATGTTAGGGCAGCAGATTAGGGGTACATAGGGATAATGTAAGTAGCGGCGGTTTACGGAGCGGCAGATTAGGGGTTAATAATAATATGCAGGGGTCAGCGATAGCGGGGGCGGAAGATTAGGGGTTAATAAGTGTAAGGTTAGGGGTGTTTAGACTTGGGGTACATGTTAGGATGTTAGGTGCAGACGTAGGAAGTGTTTCCCCATAGCAAACAATGGGGCTGCGTTTGGAGCTGAACGCGGCTTTTTTGCAGGTGTTAGGATTTTTTCAGCTCAAACAGCCCCATTGTTTCCTATGGGGGAATCGTGCACGAGCACGTTTTTGAGGCTGGCCGCGTCCGTAAGCAACTCTGGTATCAAGAGTTGAAGCTGCGTTAAAAATGCTCTACGCTCCTTTTTTGGAGCCTAACGCAGCCTTTTTGTGGACTCTCAATACCAGAGTTATTTTTATGGTGCAGCCAGAAAAAAGCCGGCGTTAGCTACGCGGGTCCTTACCGACAAAACTCTAAATCTAGCCGTTAATTTATAGGACGTTTAAAGTGTAATTTTGTTTTGTTTGTTTGCTGGGTAAAATAAATGCAGTAGTGTTTGTATGTGGTATATATCAGTGGATTTAGACACTAAATTTATAGGACATATAAAGTGTAATTTTGTTTTGTTTGTTTGCTGGGTAAAATAAATGCAGCAGAGTTTGTATGTGGGTTGAACAAGGCATTCATTGGGTGAATGTGAAGTTATAGCAGGTCAGAGCAGATTGCAGTAAAGTTTTATCACTTTAGATTTAGAGCGTCTCTCTGCTGTTGCATATTGATTACAGTAGGATTGGGACCGCCCCCTCTCTCCTAGCTCAGTGTTGGTAGCTGCAGGCTAGAGAAGCGTGCATGGCATGATCACATGGGCCGCAGCAGCCCTTCCATCCTCTTCCCCCACTTCATCCTACTCCTAACTCCTCCTCTCTAGCCGGGGACTCAGAGATAGACGTGGAGAGCAGAGAAGCCAGCAGAGAAAGTCAGCACGGAGGCGGAGCAGAGGAAGCTCTGCAGGACTCCCAAGTGTGCCCGGTGCAGGAACCATGGGGTAGTGTCCTGCCTGAAGGGGCACAAGTGTTTTTTTAGGCTAATGTAGGTGGGTGACACAACTGGGGGCAAAGCTGTCTTGTAAACATATAAATCCTTAGCAATTGCAAACTACTGATACGTATAACTGAGGCTGGGTGCATTGCTGTGTAGTCAATTGGGATTTGCAACTAAAGAGTGGGATTTAAAGATTTTTAAAACAAAATACTTATTTCAAAGACTGCCTTGTTGTTTGCTTATAAACAGTTTCAAGTATGACTTTCTCTATTACTCCATTTCATTGCAATGATTGGTCTATAGGGAAAAAAAAACTATTTCTCTATTTTTTAATGAGCATAGTTGGCTGTGCAGTAGGGGCGTGTTTGTGCAGTAGGGGGCGTGGCTGTGCTGTAAGGGGCATGGCTGGGCCGTTCTATATAAATTTCCAGGGCCGGTCTGATTTCCCAGTCCGGCCCTGCACATACTGTATACATATATATATTTCTTTCATGTAATTAGCAAGAGTCCATGAGCTAGTGACGTATGGGATATACATTCCTACCAGGAGGGGCAAAGTTTCCCAAACCTCAAAATGCCTATAAATACACCCCTCACCACACCCACAATTCAGTTTTTACAAACTTTGCCTCCTATGGAGGTGGTGAAGTAAGTTTGTGCTAGATTCTACGTTGATATGCGCTCCGCAGCAAGTTGGGGCCCGGTTTTCCTCTCAGCGTGCAGTGAATGTCAGAGGGATGTGAGGAGAGTATTGCCTATTTGAATGCAGTGATCTCCTTCTACGGGGTCTATTTCATAGGTTCTCTGTTATCGGTTGTAGAGATTCATCTCTTACCTCCCTTTTCAGATCGACGATATACTCTTATTTATATACCATTACCTCTGCTGATTCTCGTTTCAGTACTGGTTTGGCTTTCTACAAACATGTAGATGAGTGTCCTGGGGTAAGTAAGTCTTATTTTCTATGACACTCTAAGCTATGGTTGGGCACTTTATTTATAAAGTTCTAAATATATGTATTCAAACATTTATTTGCCTTGACTCAGAAATGTTCAACATTCCTTATTTTCAGACAGTCAGTTTCATATTTTGGATAATGCATTTGAATCAATCATTTTTTCTTACCTTAAAATTTGACTCTTTTTTCCCTGTGGGCTGTTAGGCTCGCGGGGGCTGAAAATGCTTCATTTTATTGCGTCATTCTTGGCGCTGACTTTTTTGGCGCAAAAAATCTTCCGTTTCCGGCGTCATACGTGTCGCCGGAAGTTGCGTCATTTTTTGACGTTCTTTTGCGCCAAAAATGTCGGCGTTCCGGATGTGGCGTCATTTTTGGCGCCAAAAGCATTTAGGCGCCAAATAATGTGGGCGTCTTATTTGGCGCTAAAACAATATGGGCGTCGCTTTTGTCTCCACATTATTTAAGTCTCTTTTTTCATTGCTTCTGGTTGCTAGAAGCTTGTTCTTTGGCATTTTTTCCCATTCCTGAAACTGTCATTTAAGGAATTTGATTAATTTTGCTTTATATGTTGTTTTTTCTCTTACATATTGCAAGATGTCTCACGTTGCATCTGAGTCAGAAGATACTTCAGGAAAATCTCTGTCTAGTGCTGGAACTACCAAAGCTAAGTGTATCTGCTGTAAACTTTTGGTAGCTATTCCTCCGGCTGTTGTTTGTATTAATTGTCATGACAAACTTGTTAATGCAGATAATATTTCCTTTAGTAATGTACCATTGCCTGTTGCAGTTCCTTCAACATCTAAGGTGCAGAATGTTCCTGATAACATAAGAGATTTTGTTTCTGAATCCATCAAGAAGGCTATGTCTGTTATTCCTCCTTCTAGTAAACATACATTTTTTTTTAAAACTTCTCTTTCTACAGATGAATTTTTAAATGAACATCATCATTCTGATTCTGATGTCTCTTCTGGTTCAGAGGATTCTGTTTCAGAGATTGATGCTGATAAATCTTCATATTTATTTAAAATGGAATTTATTCATTCTTTACTTAAAGAAGTACTAATTGCTTTAGAAATAGAGCATTCTGGTCCTCTTGATACTAATTCGAAACGTTTAGATAAGGTATTTAAATCTCCTGTGGTTATTCCAGAAGTTTTTCCTGTTCCTAATGCTATTTCTGAAGTAATTTCCAAAGAATGGGATAAATTGGGTAATTCATTTACTCCTTCTAAACGTTTTAAGCAATTATATTCTGTGCCGTCTGACAGATTAGAATTTTGGGACAAAATCCCTAAAGTTGATGGGGCTATTTCTACCCTTGCTAAACGTACTACTATTCCTACGTCAGATGGTACTTCGTTTAAGGATCCTTTAGATAGGAAAATTGAATCCTTTCTAAGAAAAGCTTATCTGTGTTCAGGTAATCTTCTTAGACCTGCTATATCATTGGCTGATGTTGCTGCAGCTTCAACTTTTTGGTTGGAAACTTTAGCACAACAAGTAACAGATCATGATTCTCATGATATTATTATTCTTCTTCAGCATGCTAATAATTTTATCTGTGATGCCATTTTTTGATATTATCAGAGTTGATGTCAGATTTATGTCTCTAGCTATTTTAGCTAGAAGAGCTTTATGGCTTAAGACTTGGAATGCTGATATGGCTTCTAAATCAACTCTACTTTCCATTTCTTTCCAGGGTAACAAATTATTTGGTTCTCAGTTGGATTCTATTATCTCAACTGTTACTGGTGGGAAAGGAACTTTTTTACCACAGGATAAAAAATCTAAGGGTAAAAACAGGGCTAATAATCGTTTTCGTTCCTTTCGTTTCAACAAAGAACAAAAGCCTAATCCTTCATCCTCAGGAGCAGTTTCAGTTTGGAAACCATCTCCAGTCTGGAATAAATCCAAGCCTGCTAGAAAGGCAAAGCCTGCTTCTAAGTCCACATGAAGGTGCGGCCCTCATTCCAGCTCAGCTGGTAGGGGGCAGGTTACGTTTTTTCAAAGAAATTTGGATCAATTCTGTTCACAATCTTTGGATTCAGAACATTGTTTCAGAAGGGTACAGAATTGGTTTCAAGATGAGACCTCCTGCAAAGAGATTTTTTCTTTCCCGTGTCCCAGTAAATCCAGTGAAAGCTCAAGCATTTCTGAATTGTGTTTCAGATCTAGAGTTGGCTGGAGTAATTATGCCAGTTCCAGTTCTGGAACAGGGGATGGGGTTTTATTCAAATCTTTTCATTGTACCAAAGAAGGAGAATTCCTTCAGACCAGTTCTGGATCTAAAAATATTGAATCGTTATGTAAGGATACCAACGTTCAAGATGGTAACTGTAAGGACTATCTTGCCTTTTGTTCAGCAAGGGCATTATATGTCCACAATAGATTTACAGTATGCATATCTGCATATTCCGATTCATCCAGATCATTATCAGTTCCTGAGATTCTCTTTTCTGGACAAGCATTACCAGTTTGTGGCTCTGCCGTTTGGCCTAGCTACAGCTCCAAGAATTTTTAAAAAGGTTCTCGGTGCCCTTCTGTCTGTAATCAGAGAACAGGGTATTGTGGTATTTCCTTATTTGGACGATATCTTGGTACTTGCTCAGTCTTTACATTTAGCAGAATCTCATACGAATCGACTTGTGTTGTTTCTTCAAGATCATGGTTGGAGGATCAATTTGCCAAAAAGTTCATTGATTCCTCAGACAAGGGTAACCTTTTTGGGTTTCCAGATAGATTCAGTGTCCATGACTCTGTCTTTAACAGACAAGAGACGTCTAAAATTGATTTCAGCTTGTCGAAACCTTCAGTCACAATCATTCCCTTCGGTAGCCTTATGCATGGAAATTCTAGGTCTTATGACTGCTGCATCGGACGCGATCCCCTTTGCTCGTTTTCACATGCGACCTCTTCAGCTCTGTATGCTGAATCAATGGTGCAAGGATTACACAAAGATATCTCAATTAATATCTTTAAAACCGATTGTACGACACTCTCTAACGTGGTGGACAGATCACCATCGTTTAATTCAGGGGGCTTCTTTTGTGCTTCTGACCTGGACTGTAATTTCAACAGATGCAAGTCTCACAGGTTGGGGAGCTGTGTGGGGATCTCGGACGGCACAAGGAGTTTGGGAATCTCAGGAGGTGAGATTACCGATCAATATTTTGGAACTCCGTGCAATTTTCAGAGCTCTTCAGTTTTGGCCTCTTCTGAAGAGAGAATCGTTCATTTGTTTTCAGACAGACAATGTCACAACTGTGGCATACATCAATCATCAAGGAGGGACTCACAGTCCTCTGGCTATGAAAGAAGTATCTTGAATTTTGGTTTGGGCGGAATCCAGCTCCTGTCTAATCTCTGCGGTTCATATCCCAGGTATAGACAATTGGGAAGCGGATTAACTCAGTCGCCAAACGTTGCATCCGGGCGAATGGTCTCTTCACCCAGAGGTATTTCTTCAGATTGTTCAAATGTGGGAACTTCCAGAAATAGATCTGATGGCGTCTCATCTAAACAAGAAACTTCCCAAGTATCTGTCCAGATCCCGGGATCCTCAGGCGGAGGCAGTGGATGCATTATCACTTCCTTGGAAGTATCATCCTGCCTATATCTTTCCGCCTCTAGTTCTTCTTCCAAGAGTAATCTCCAAGATTCTGAAGGAATGCTCGTTTGTTCTGCTGGTAGCTCCGGCATGGCCTCACAGGTTTTGGTTTGCGGATCTGGTCCGGATGGCCTCTTGCCAACCGTGGACTCTTCCGTTAAGACCAGACCTTCTGTCGCAAGGTCCTTTTTTCCATCAGGATCTGAAATCCTTAAATTTAAAGGTATGGAGATTGAACGCTTGATTCTTGGTCAAAGAGGTTTCTCTGACTCTGTGATTAATACTATGTTACAGGCGCGTAAATCTGTATCTAGAGAGATATATTATAGAGTCTGGAAGACTTATATTTCTTGGTGTCTTTCGCATCATTTTTCTTGGCATTCTTTTAGAATACCGAGAATTTTACAGTTTCTTCAGGATGGTTTAGATAAGGGTTTGTCCGCAAGTTCCTTGAAAGGACAAATCTCTGCTCTTTCTGTTCTTTTTCACAGAAAGATTGCTATTCTTCCTGATATTCATTGTTTTGTACAAGCTTTGGTTCGTATAAAACCTGTCATTAAGTCAATTTCTCCTCCTTGGAGTTTGAATTTGGTTCTGGGAGCTCTTCAAGCTCCTCCGTTTGAACCTATGCATTCATTGGACATTAAATTACTTTCTTGGAAAGTTTTGTTCCTTTTGGCAATCTCTTCTGCCAGAAGAGTTTCTGAATTATCTGCTCTTTCTTGTGAGTCTCCTTTTCTGATTTTTCATCAGGATAAGGCGGTGTTGCGAACTTCTTTTGAATTTTTACCTAAGGTTGTGAATTCCAACAACATTAGTAGAGAAATTGTGGTTCCTTCATTATGTCCTAATCCTAAGAATTCTAAGGAGAAATCGTTGCATTCTTTGGATGTTGTTAGAGCTTTGTAATATTATGTTGAAGCTACTAAGTCTTTCCGAAAGACTTCTAGTTTATTTGTTAAATTTTCCGGTTCTAGGAAAGGCCAGAAAGCTTCTGCCATTTCTTTGGCATCTTGGTTGAAATCTTTAATTCATCTTGCCTATGTTGAGTCGGGTAAAACTCCGCCTCAGAGGATTACAGCTCATTCTACTAGGTCAGTTTCTACTTCCTGGGCGTTTAGGAATGAAGCTTCGATTGATCAGATTTGCAAAGCAGCAACTTGGTCCTCTTTGCATACTTTTACTAAATTCTACCATTTTGATGTATTTTCTTCTTCTGAAGCAGTTTTTGGTAGAAAAGTACTTCAGGCAGCGGTTTCAGTTTGAATCTTCTGCTTATGTTTTTCATTAAACTTTATTTTGGGTGTGGATTATTTTCAGCAGGAATTGGCTGTCTTTATTTTATCCCTCCCTCTCTAGTGACTCTTGTGTGGAAAGATCCACATCTTGGGTAATCATTATCCCATACGTCACTAGCTCATGGACTCTTGCTAATTACATGAAAGAAAACATAATTTATGTAAGAACTTACCTGATAAATTCATTTCTTTCATATTAGCAAGAGTCCATGAGGCCCGCCCTTTTTTTGTGGTGGTTATGATTTTTGTATAAAGCACAATTATTCCAATTCCTTATTTTATATGCTTTCGCACTTTCTTATCACCCCACTTCTTGGCTATTCGTTAAACTGAATTGTGGGTGTGGTGAGGGGTGTATTTATAGGCATTTTGAGGTTTGGGAAACTTTGCCCCTCCTGGTAGGAATGTATAGCCCATACGTCACTAGCTCATGGACTCTTGCTAATATGAAAGAAATGAATTTATCAGGTAAGTTCTTACATAAATTATGTTATATATATAAAGGGAACATTATATGTCTGATAAATCCCTTTGTATCAAGAACAAGTGTATGGTATATTTATACCATTGTGTGCATATATCATGTAATGCTGCTTTTGACTATATAATTATAGGTAATGTTTTTTTCATGCAAATAAAAATGATTGGAATCCAGAACAGTATTTTGTGTTTTTTGTATAATTAAAAACACAATATCACAGAATAATTAGGAAAACATCATCAAAAACAGAAGTCAAATCTGACAGAGAAAGTTAAACGCTGATAATTTATATAGAGCAGCAATTTTACCTAACTTTCTAATTTATTTCTATTATCTAATTTGCTTTGTTCTTTTGGTATCCTTTGTCAAAGAGTAAACCTCAGAGACTGATAGATATTCCATTAAGGATGTGTATTTAGCACTCTGTGCAGCAGTGCTTGTAACTATATATAACATTGCTATAAATGTTGTTGCAATCTCTGCTGCCTAAAGACACGTGCACAATCCTGAGTAAACCCAGGAGTACTCTTTAACAAAGGATTCCAAGAGAACTAAGCGCAATTGATAATATAAGTAAATTACGGCTAGATTACAATTTTTTGCGATAATGCGGTGCGATAATAACTTGCAAGTTATTGCACCGCACCTTTTTTTTTAACGCCGCTATTACAAGTTTGTAAATAGCTTGCGTTAGCTGGAACAATGGCAGTGTTAAGCTCCATTGCGTAACTTACCACACTCAATATTAGTGCTGCTTAAATCAGTGGTAAGATGGTTTTGTGTGCTCGTGCACGATTTCCCCATAGGAATCAATGGGGAGAGCCAGCTGAAAAAAAACTAAAACCTGCAAAAAAGCAGCGTTAAGGTCAATAACGCAGCCCTATTGATTCCTATGGGGAAACAAAAGTTATGTTACACCCAGCACCCTAACATGAACCCAGAGTCTAAACACCCCTAATCTTACACTTATTAACCCCTAATCTGCCATCCCTAACATCGCCAACACCTACATTAAAATTATTAACCACTAATCTGCCGCCCCCAACATTGCTGCCACTAGAATAAATTTATTAACCCCTAAACCTAAGTTGAACCCTAACACCCCCTAACTTAAATATAATTTAAATTAATCTAAATAAATATTACTATCATTACCTAAATAATTCCTATTTGAAACTAAATACCTGTAAAATAAACCCTAAGCTAGCTACAATATAACTAATGATTACATTGTATCTATCTTGGGGTTTATTTTTATTTTACAGGCAAGTTTGTATTTATTTTAACTATGTATAATAGTTATTAAATAGTTATTAACTATTTAATAACTACCTAGCTAAAATAAATACAAATTTACTTGTAAAATAAAACCTAACCTGTTCTACACTATCACCTAACCTTACACTACAATTAAAAAAAATGACCTAAATTAAATTCAATAAGCTAAAGCACAAAACGCCCCCCCCCCCCCACTAAATAACAAAAAATAATAAACAAATTACAAGAATTTTAAACTAATTACACCTAATCTAATAGCCCTATCAAAATAAAAAATCCCCCCCAAAATAAAAAAACACTAAGATCGGGGGAAGTCTTCATCCAAGCGGCAAGATGTCCTCAATGAAGCCGGGCGAAGTGGTCCTCCAGATGGGCAGAAGTCTTCATCCAGTCGGCATTTTCTATCTTCATCCGTGGAGCATCCTCTTCATCCGACGTCTTGTTTGTTGATTATTGCACTGGATGTGCATCTTCAGTATACTATGTACGCATTGTTTTTCCCCACCAAGGTTTTTAGAGGTCTCTGAGTTTTTTTTTACTTAGCCTGTCAGAATACGAAAAGTCCAGAGCCAGACCCAAATGCTAGAATGAGGTTAATTACACCCTAGCACTGTGAGTGTAAACCAGGACCTGACCCCACGACAGCTTCAGTATAACTAGTACTCACTGAAATAGGGTGGAAGTTGGCACAGCAGGATCAGGCGATGAGACTTCATGCAGATAGGGATTAACCAAAAGAGTAATCAAACCAGCAATGTCCAGCAATGTGTTATCAGGCAAGTAGGGGTTAACCAATAGAGTAATCAAGCAAGCAATGTCCAGCAATGTGTAATCAGGCAGGAAGGGGTTAATCAATAGAGTAATCAAGCAAGCAATGTCCAGCAACGTGTAATCAGGAAGGTAGGGGTTAACCAATAGAGTAATCAAGCAAGCAATGTCCAGCAACGTGTAATCAGGCAGGTAGGGGTTAACCAATAGAGTAGTCACACACAAGTACTCACTTAGCCACGAAGGAGAACAAACAGGCACCTGAGGAGAGAAGACGCCGGAATAAGAAGCCGTTCTGACGTCAGCAGAGAGGGACGGCTCAGTACAGAGTTGCTAGGCAATGAAGCGTAGCGCAAAAGCGCAGAAGAGAGAAGAAGGAAGAGCGATCAGCTGAGTGATCGCGACAATGCCCCCTTCTCAAGGACCCCTCCAGGGGACTCAAACAGGTTTCAAAGGATTCTGGACGTGGAACTGTTTGATCAAAGCAGAGGCAAGGACATGAGAAGCAGGTTCCCAGGAACGTTCAGAAATAGGATATCCCTTCCAATGAACCAAGTAATATAAGCGGTTACCCGGCAATTTGGAATCAAGAATTTGACTGATCTCGAATTCAGAAGTACCATCCACAAGAAACGGCAGAGGGACATCAAATTTGGTGGAAAATCGGTTAGAAACTACCGGTTTAAGAACAGATACGTGAAATACAGGATGAATCTTCAGGTTGTTTGGTCATGCCACCCGGTAAGCAGAAGAACAGACCTTGGAAACAATCCTAAATGGTCCAATGTATTTAGGACCCAATTTAGCACAAGGTTGCTTGAAACAAATGAATCTGGTAGATATCCAAACTTTGTCTCCAGTGCGGAAAGAAGGTGCCTTATGGCGTTTGCGATCAGCAAACCGTTTATACTTTTGAGAAGAGAGGAGAAGAATTTCCTGTATCTTCTTCCAGTGTTTACAGAGATTCTTCACAGTACGATCAGCTCCAGGAACTCCAGAAGCACTAGAAGACATAGAAAAAGTTCTAGGTTCGAATCCATAGGCTGCCTTGAAAGGAGAAGTCTGTAAAGAAGAATTGAAGCGGGAATTGTGGGCAAGTTCCGCTAAAGGAAGAAGTTAAAACCAATTGGAGTGCTGATGATTAACATAGTGCCTGAGATAGGATTCAAGAGATTGGTTTACTCGTTCAGTTTGGCCGTTGGATTGAGGATGATGGGCAGTAGATAGAGAAATGGTAACTCCGAATTGTTTGCAAAGAGATTTCCAGAATCTTGAGACAAATTGAACTCGACTATCGGAAACAATGTCCAAAGGAAATCCATGTAATCTGGTGTAATGGAGTATAAAAAGTTCAGCGAGTTTCTGGGCATAAGGCAATCCAGGTAAAGGAACAAAATGGGCTGCTTTGGAAAATCTGTCAACCACTACCCATATGGTCTTGTTTCCAGCTGAATTAGGAAGGTCAGTAATAAAGTACATGGAAATATGAGACCAGGGGTAACATGGTACAGGAAGAGGTTGTAAGAGCCCAAAAGGTAAACAAGAAGACTGCTTATTTAAGGCACAAGAATTACAAGCAGCAATATAATCCTTGACATCTTTGATCATAGAAGGCCACCAGACATGTTGTTTGAGTTTCCATAATGTATTACGCACTCCAGGATGTCCTGCCAAAATATTATAATGAGCCCAACGAAGAAGTTTGAGACGGAATTCAGGAGGTACATACAGGATTCCAGGAGGTAGTTTATAGGAAGAAGGAATTGTGGCTTGAGCAGACTGTAAAGCTTGGAAGGAAAAGTGGACAACTGAGCTAGAACTCTAGCTGGACGGAGAATGGGTTCAGAATCCAATAAAGCTGAATCAGAGGCCTGAAATTGTCTGGATAAAGCATCCGCCTTGGAGTTCTTAGAGCCAGGAATATAAGAAAGGACAAAATTAAATCTGGAAAAGAACAAAGCCCATCGGGCTTGACGTGAGTTGAGGCATTTAGCAGTATGGAGATACAGAAGATTTTTATGATCCGTTAGAATAAGAAACGGTTGAACCGTGCCCTCAAGCAAATGTCTCCATTCTTCCAAAGCCATCTTTATGGCTAGCAATTCTTTGTTACCAACGTCGTAATTCTGTTCTGCAGGATTAAACTTTTTGGAGAAAAACCCCACTGGAAGGATTTTACTAGTGACTGGATTTCGTTGAGATAACACAGCTCCTGCAGCTATTAAAGAAGCATCCACTTCAAGGATGAATTGGAGATCAGGTACTGGATGACAAAGAATAGGAGCCGAAGTAAATGCTGATTTCAAAGATTCAGAGGCCTGTAAGGCTTTATCAGACCAATGTTTGCAATCTTGACCCTTCTTAGTAAGAGCAGTAAGAGGAGCAGTGATGTTAGCAAAGTCGGAATCCATCTCAAATCCAGACTGTGAAATGATGTAACCCAAAAAATGAATAGAATCTTGATGAAAAGAGCACTTTTCAAGTTTGGCAAAGAGAGAATTCTCACGTAATCTCTGGAGTACCAGCTTAACATGGTGAAGATAATCCTGCGAAGTCCGAGAGTATATCAGAATATCAGCAAGATAGATAATGACAAATTGATTAAGGTAGTCTCTGAAGATTTCATTAACAAAATGTTGAAAAACAGAAGGGGCATTGCATAACCCAAAAGGCATAACTAAATATTCATAGTGTCCAAATCTAGTGTTGAAGGCAGTCTTCCACTCATCCCCTTTATGAATTCTGACTAAATTGTATGCCCCACGAAGATCCAATTTGGTAAAAATGGAAGCACCTTGGAGATGATCAAACAATTCAGGAATGAGAGGAAGGGGATAGCAATTCTTGATAGTTATCTGATTAAGAGCACAATAGTTGATGCACGGTCGAAGACCCCCATCTTTCTTTTTAACAAAGAAAAAACCTGATCCTACAGGTGAGGATGAAGGATGAATAAAACCTGGGCCAAATTATCCTTGATGTATTCCTCGAGTGAAACGTTTTCTTGACGAGAAAGAGGGTACGTTTTGCCTCTTGGAAGAGGTGCTCCAGGTAATAGATCAATGGGACAATCAAAAGTCTGATGTGGAGGTAGTATTTCAGCATCTTTTATAGAAAAGACATCACGAAAAGAATGATATTGTACTGGTAAAGAATCAGGAATGTCCAAAACTGCCAAAACAGTACTTGAAGGTTTGTGAGTATTTTGAAGACATTGTTTGAAACAAGAAGTTCCCCAAGCAACAAGTTCCCCCTTAGACCAGGAGAAAACCGGATCATGAAGTTGTAACCAAGGAAGTCCCAAAATCAAAGGAAACGGAGGAGAGGAGATGATGTCAAAACTGATGGTTTCTGAATGGAGTACTCCTACAGACATAAGAAGTGGTATCGTAGAATATTGAATGATTCCAGAACCTAAGGGTTGACCACTGACAGTAGTGACTTTAATCATTTGGCTCTTGGAAAGTAAAGGAATCCGGAGAGAATTGACAAAATCAGAATCCATAAACATTCCTGCAGCTCCGGAATCGATAAGTGCTTGAGCCTGGAACTTGGTGTTGCCACAACGAAAAGTGACTGGAACAAAAAGGGTAGACAAATGTTTTGGGCTTAACTCAGTCCCTCTTTCAGGAGTTAAGCCCTGGCTTTTACTGGACGAGTTGGACAATCCTTCAACAAATGCCCCTTAATACCACAGTATAGACATAGTCCAAGATTACGCCTTCTGAGGCATTCAGCTTCAGATAACTTAATGGCTCCAACCTCCATGGGTTCTATTGACTCAGAAACAGAAGAACTAGGACCAGGAAGATTAGGAGAACGGGTCATAGGATGGAAAGTTGACTTTATAAAGGATCTCCTGTTACGGTCTCGTTCATGGACACGCTCAGAATAGCGAGCATCTAATTTAATACATAAATTGATGAGTTTTTCTAGAGAATCAGGAAGATCCCTATAGACCAGTTCATCTTTTAAACGGTCACAAAGACCTTTGCGGAAAGCTGCACGCAGGGCCCCATGATTCCACATAGTTTCAGCAGCTAAATTCCGGAATTCTATAGCGTATTGTGCTACAGAAAGAGAACCCTGTCTTAAATCTAATAGTCCAGCTTCGGCTGCCGCAGACCTTCCAGGTTTATCAAACACGGAAGAAAAAATGGATACAAAAGAATCAATATCATTGAGCAAAGGATCATCTTTTTCCAACAGAGGAGAAACCCAAGCTAAGGCTTTACCTTTCATAAGAGAATCAAAAAGGTGATCTTGGAAGAGGAGGAAATAAACATTTGAGGGTTATTTCTGAAGTGAAGACGGCATTTATTAAAGGGACACTGAACCCAATTTTTTTCATTCGTGATTCAGATAGAGCATGACATTTTAAGCAACTTTCTAATTTACTCCTATTATCAAATTTTCTTCATTCTCTTGATATCTTTATTTGAAATGCAAGAATGTAGGTTTAGATGCCGGCCCAATTTTGGTGAACAACCTGGGTTGTTCTTGCTGATTGGTGGATACATTCATCCACCAATAAAAAAGTGCTGTCCAGAGGTCTGAATAAAAAAAAAGCTTAGATGCCTTTTTTCAAATAAAGATAGCAAGAGAATGAAGAAAAATTGATAATAGGAGTAAATTAAAAAATTGCTTAAAATTGCATGCTCTATCTGAATCACGAAAGAAAAAAATTGGGTTCAGTGTCCCTTTAGGGAATCCTCGGCAGTCTTCAGGATTGCCATCATATTTATCAGGTAGTGGAATTCTGGGAATTAAATGTTCTGCAGGTTGTGGCGGATTGTATGCAAGATTAGAACTGGCCGCAGGTACAACAGGGGTTGCTGAGGCTTGAGAAGGAGGAGTGAGATTATGCAAAAGAGTAGTAATTTGATCCAATTTAGAATCCAGGGATTGCAGGTGTGCAGAGTGGGTTCCAAGAAGCTGTCCCTGTAGAGCCACAGCTCTGGATAACTCATCAGGGTCCATTTTATTGCCTGGTTGTAATGTCAGGATAGGAAAAGTCCAGAGCCAGACCCAAATGCTAGAATGAGGTTAATTACACCCTAGCACTGTGAGTGTAAACCAGGACCTGACCCCACGACAGCTTCAGTATAACTAGTACTCACTGAAATAGGGTGGAAGTTGGCACATCAGGATCAGGCGATGAGACTTCATGCAGATAGGGATTAACCAAAAGAGAATCAAACCAGCAATGTCCAGCAACATGTAATCAGGCAAGTAGAGGTTAACCAATAGAGTAATCAAGCAAGCAATGTCCAGCAATGTGTAATCAGGCAGGAAGGGGTTAATCAATAGAGTAGTCACACTTAGCAATGTCCAGCAACATGTAATCAGGCAGGTAGGGGTTAACCAATAGAGTAATCAAGCAAGCAATGTCCAGCAACGTGTAATCAGGCAGGTAGGGGTTAACCAATAGAGTAGTCACACTTAGCAATGTCCAGCAATGTAACATCAAGCAGGTAGGGATAAGCAGAATCGAGGTCTAACAAACAAAAGTTCAGATATCAAGGATTCAAAAAATATAAGTACTCACTTAGCCACGAATGAGAACAAACAGGCACCGGAGGAGAGAAGACGCCGGAATAAGAAGCCGTTGTGACGTCAGCAGAGAGGGACGGCTCAGTACAGAGTTGCTAGGCAACGAAGCGTAGCGCAAAAGAGAGAAGAAGGAAGAGCGATCAGCTGAGTGATCGCGACATAGCCTTGACCAACAACCACCCACATTGCGAGATCTATCAATACTATTAAACACCATATTAAAATCACCAGGGCCAATTAAGTTGGAATTAGCATGTTGTACTATTTTATTTTTAAGATGTCCCCAAAAGGGCTCATCCATATCATTGGGCCCATATACATTACAAAAGGTAAGTAACCTATTTTCAATGCTTATATTTAAAATAATAAATTGCTCCTTAGGATCCAATTCCTGATATGTAATTTGATATTCTATTCCCCGCCTAAACAGAATGGCCACAACACGCTTACGTGAGGTACACGGGATGGCAATGACTTCCCCTACCCAATGCATCCTAAGTTTATTGTGCTCAGCTTCAGAAAGGTGGCGCTCATGTAGGAAAGCTATATCAGCCCTACTCTTGTTAAGCTGGCACAAAACCTGTTTCCTTTTCATAGGGTTCGAGATACCACCTATATTCCAAGAAATAATCTTAAATTTAGTCATAAATAAGATTTTCGATTTTAATTACATTAAATTGTGGTAAGACTAGGTCCGATATTTGTTGTAGTAAACTTTGGGGGTCATAGTTACCCACTTGTGCTCCCTGCACCTCCATACTCTGTTCTAAATCTGGACTTTTCCATTTTTTTTCTCGTGGTTTAGGTGGCATTGCTGGCAATTTAATTTTTGTTAAGGTGACAAATTTTTCCATTCAAAAGAGAAAGGAAAATAGTGTATGTGGTTTGTATAAAAATAGTATAGATAAAATCAACTCAATCGAGTGATAAAACAGTGATAGGGGAGAGGAAGAGAAAAAAAAACAAAACAAAAAAAAAAACACTAGTGATTTTAGTGAATAAAGTGCAAAAAAAAAAAAATATCAAATAGTTTAAGGAGCACCCAACGGTGCTCTATTTAAATGTGCTTTAGACGCCAGACCAACCTTAATGTTAGATACTACAGCCTATGGGTAGATAATGTTACCATTTATTTATCTGCACCCTCGATCTCTTATATCTTTACTTTAGGCTATCTTATACAGGCTCTTATTACTACTGTGACTACTGATACTGTAGCCTCAGATAGCTAAGGTCTCTTGAAAAGACAGTTACCAATAGGTATTTATAAACCTTACAATAACAGAAAAAACAACCTCAAGCTTTCTCTCTAGGATCTCTTGTTACTTTTAACCATTAAGCTAAAAGTCCAGGGAAACGGTCTTGTCCCAGTATCAATTCAGTATAGACCATTAGATTTCTCCCCCTCACTGTTGCTAGTCCTCTGTACAAACAACTGAAATTATCCACAGGGGGGGAGTTGATGCAAAATACGTGTAAAAGGGAGAAAGAAAAACTTTAGACCACGGCCTTAGAATTGAAGTCAGCTGAGGCTACTGGAATACCCATTTACCAAACTTCTTGCAGTATTTAAATTCTTTCTGCCATTCCCAGTTTACTATACTAAAAGTGGTGGGATGATATTACAATGAGACACCAGCTTTTAGTTTGTCAGAGGGGATACTGCTACCCACAGGACCTTTTGTTCTTTCAGGCACTTAGAGCCCCTGGAGAAAAGAGCCAATAGTGTTCCAGATAGTGCAATCTCTCTTTGCCCTTTAATTTAGAGACCGTTGACCAAAGATCTTTTATCAGTCCTCCAGGCTTTTATAGGCTATAACCTCCGTAATAGGCAAGTTCCAAAACAAATAGTTAAACAGCTGATATTTGCTTAACCAGCTATACCAGTTTAAGGGGTTTCCATTACTCCTCCAAGCCAGCACACATATCAAACAACGAAAAAAGTCTACTTTAAAATCTTTCCACCCAGCATATACAGCATAAGCCAGTGTACTGAAGTTATCTTATGTGAAATACTTGCACAGATCTTTTGTTTCTTCTGCAGCCGCCAGCCGTTGTTCTGAGCCACTTCACCGTCACCCTCTGTTCCCCGCTCCAAACGAGACACCTCCCGCTCGGGGCTGAGAAGAGGGTAAGTCGGACTTGCGGGAATACTTGACCGTCGTACGGCGTCTCTGTTTCGCTCTCACACTGACTCGGCTGCTGCGCAGGCTTGGGACGTAACCAGGCGTCACTGTCTGCTGCTTCTGACGTCTCACGGTAGTCTCTGTTTCAGCTAGCTGGAGCCGTGCATGCTAGGGCCAGGGCCCACCGGCCTGAGGATGGCTAGATAGGTTCCTCACAACACCTCTTCGCTGTTACTTTCCCTGGCCAGGTAAGTTGACCCTGGCAATAGGGCTATTCGTGTATGGGGAGATAATAGTTTGCCCTTTCTGCTTGAGCACCAGAGCGTGGCAGTTACCTTCACGCTCCTCCCACCGGAACCAGAAACCAAAAAAAAAAGCAGTCATAAATAAGATACGCAAAAGCAACTAAGTGCCAAGCTAATATCTATAAGAGGCTCCAATCATAAAATAGAAAATGTAAACGATAAGATGGTATATTCTAGTGTACAAACTTAAGTTCAAATACAATTAGTATGGGATGCAAAAATAATGGCAATAATATGGCATAAAACAAAATGATAAAATATAAAAAATGGATACAGAGATATATAAAATATCTAACTTTATATCAAACCTTAGATACTAAAAGTCATAGAGTACAAGGATAAGGAATAGAGTCCCAAATGTAGAGCTTTATCCAATTACGGAGGACTTCAGGCAGCTCCTCTAATGTGTCACACCACAACACAGGATAAGAAGATCTAAAGAACAAAAGATAGAGGGCGCCACATGGTGCAGATCAGACTGATAAAACAGGCGATGAGAATATAGGTGATGTTAGTCCTACTCACGTGATGTAGAGCACAATTGTGCTATATAAACAGGCCAAAACCAAAAAGTCGTCCGGCAGACTCTTGAACACACCCGGAGTGGGGGATATCCTCGTCCCACCAAAGGGAGTCCAAAGAGAGTCCATTAAAACAACAGCAACGCGTTTCTCTGTGACACATCATATCTGCTGGGGTCTCATCTTTTTTTATATTAAATTATTTATTATGATGTATTATAATATTTGTTCATTCTTATTGTTATCTAGTGGGTGTGTACTCATTCTGGTTTTTTATTGGATGCCATTAGGTATAAGTGTAGCAGCTGTGAATTTGTTTGTATAGCCTGAGGAAACAGTGCTGTGTCACTGAGAAACGCGTTGCTGTTGTTTTAATGTTTTTATTAAACTTTTAACCTATATATTCTTGTTGCTGCACTTCATTCATTTGGATCCCATCACTTTGACTGGTATTGGTCACACTGGAGTTTTGGTCACCACCTCTGACTGTGGCCTGATTTCCCCTGCACATCCCTTGACTCCCTTTGGTTGGACGAGGACATCCCCCACTCCGGGTGCATTCAAGAGTCTGCCGGACGACTTTTTGGTTTTGGCCTGTTTATATAGCACAATTGTGCTCTACATCACGTGAGTAGGACTAACATCACCTATATTCTCATCGCCTGTTTTATCAGTCTGATCTGCACCATGTGGCGCCCTCTATCTTTTGTTCTTTAGATCTTCTTAAATTTAGTCATAATGCATTATTGACCCAAAATATCCACCAAGATACAGCGGAGAGAGAGCGGAGGAGGGAAGGGGAGAAAAAAAAAGTGGTGGGGGCAAACCCCCCAAATCACACCCTTCAGACCACAAACTGCAGGGAAAAATAAGAGCAAAAAAGGAATAGAAAAAAAACAACCAATACCATACATACGGCTAGATTTAGAGTTTGGCGTTAGCCGTCAAAACCAGCGTTAGAGGCTCCTAACGCTGGTTTTGGGCTACCGCCGGTATTTAGAGTCAGTCAGGAAAGGGTCTAACGCTCACTTTGCAGCCGCGAATTTTCCATACCGCAGATCCCCCTACGCCATTTGCGTATCCTATCTTTTCAATGGGATCTTTCTAACGCCGGTATTTAGAGTCGTTAAAGGGACAGTCTACATCAGAATTTTTATTGTTTTAAAAGATAGATAATCCCTTTATTACCCAATTCCCAGTTTTGCATAACCAACACAGTTATAATAATATACTTTTAACCTCTGTGATTATCTTGTATCTAAGCCTCTGCAAACTGCCCCTTTTTTCAGTTCTTTTGACAGACTTGCAGTCTAGCCAATCAGTGCCAGCTCCCAGATTACTTCACGTGCATGAGCACAGTGTTATCTATATGAAATATGTGAACTAACACCCTCTAGTGGTGAAAAACTGTTAAAATGCAATCTGAAAAAGGTGGGCTTCAAGGTCTAAGAAATTATCATATGAACCTCCTTGGTTAAGCTTTCAACTAAGAATACCAAGAGAACAAAGCAAAATTGGTGATAAAAATAAATTGGAAAATTGTTTAAAATTACATGCTCTATCTGAATCATGAAAGTTCATTTTGGCCTAGACTGTCCCTTTAAGAGCTTTCTGGGCTAACGTCGGTTTATAAAGCTCTTAACTACTGTGCTCTAAAGTACACTAACACCCATAAACTACCTATGTACCACTAAACCGAGGTCCCCCCACATCGCCGCTACTCTATTAAATTTTTTTAACCCCTAATCTGCCGACCGCACACTGCCGACACCTACGTTATCCCTATGTACCCCTAATCTGCTGCCCCTAACACCGCCGACCCAAATATTATATTTATTAACCCCTAATCTGCCGCCCCCAACGTCGCCTCTACCTACCTACAATTATTAACCCCTAATCTGCCGACCGGACCTCACCGCTACTCTAATAAATTTTTTAACCCCTAAAGCTAATTCTAACCCTAACCCTAACACCCCCTCAGTTAAATATAATTTAAATCTAATGAAATAAATTAACTCTTATTAAATAAATTATTCCTATTTAAAGCTAAATACTTACCTGTAAAATAAACCCTAATATAGCTACAATATAAATAATAATTATATTTTAGCTATTTTAGGATTAATATTTATTTTACAGGTAACTTTGTATTTATTTTAACCAGGTACAATAGCTATTAAATAGTTATTTACTATTTAATAGCTACCTAGTTAAAATAATTACAAAATTACCTGTAAAATAAATCCTAACTTAAGTTACAATTAAACCTAACACTACACTATCAATAAATTAATTAAATAAAATACCTACAATTATCTACAATTAAACCTA
The DNA here is from genome assembly GCF_027579735.1 of Bombina bombina. Lineage (NCBI taxonomy): Eukaryota > Metazoa > Chordata > Amphibia > Anura > Bombinatoridae > Bombina > Bombina bombina. Next base: position 59,483,088 of record NC_069503.1, read on the forward strand.
ACACTACACTATCAATAAATTAATTAAATACAAAACCTACAAATAAATACAATTAAATAAACTAACTAAAGTACAAAAAATAAAAAAGAACTAAGTTACAAAAATAAAAAAATATTTACAAACATTAGAAAAATATTACAACAATTTTAAACTAATTACACCTACTCTAAGCCCCCTAATAAAATAACAAAGCCCCCCAAAATAAAAAAATGCCCTACCCTATTCTAAATTGAAAAAGTTCAAAGCTCTTTTACCATACAAGCCCTTAAAAGGGCCTTTTGTGGGGCATACCCCAAAGAAAACTGCTCTTTTGCCTGTAAAAGAAAAATACAACCCCCCCCAACATTAAAACCCACCACCCACATACCCCTAATCTAACCCAAACCCCCCTTATAAAAACCTAACACTACCCCCCTGAAGATCATCCTACCTTGAGTCGTCTTCACTCAGCCGAGCCACTGATGGAACTGAAGAGGAGATCCAAAGCGGCAGAAGTGATCCTCCAAGGGGCGCTGAAGAAATCTTCCATCCGATGAAGTGATCCTCCAAGCGGCGCTGAAGAAGTCTTCCATCCGATGAAGTGATCCTCCAAGCGGCGCTGAAGAAGTCTTCCATCCGGGCGATGTCATCTTCCAAGCGGGGTCTTCAATCTTCTTTCTTCAGGATCCATCTTGCAGACTTCCAACGCGGAACATCCTGCTGGCCCGACGGACTACCGATGAATGAAGGCTCCTTTAAAGGACGTCATCCAAGATGGCGTCCCTCGAATTCCGATTGGCTGATAGGATTCTATCAGCCAATCGGAATTAAGGTAGGAAAATTCTGATTGGCTGATGGAATCAGCCAATCAGATTCAAGTTCAATCCGATTGGCTGATCCAATCAGCCAATCAGATTGAGCTTGCATTCTATTGGCTGATCGGAACACCCAATAGAATGCGAGCTCAATCTGATTGGCTGATTGGATCAGCCAATCGGATAGAACTTGAATCTGATTGGCTGATTCCATCAGCCAATCAGAATTTTCCTACCTTAATTCCGATTGGCTGATAGAATCCTATCAGCCAATCGGAATTCGAGGGACGCCATCTTGGATGACGTCCCTTAAAGGAACCGTCATTCGTCGGGAAGTCGTTGGGGGAAGATGGATGTTCCGCGTCGGCGGGATGAACATGGATCCGGAAGAAAGAAGATTGAAGATGCCGCTTGATAGAATACTTCAGCCGGATCATGGACCTCTTCAGCTCCCGCTTGGATGAAGACTTCAGTCGGATCATGGACCTCTTCAGCTCCCGCTTGGATCAAGACTTCAGCCGGATCATGGACATCTTCAGCCCCCCGCTTGGGCTTGGATGAAGATTTCGGAGCCTCTTCTGGATCGATTGGTGAACCCGGTGTGGTGAAGACAAGGTAGGGAGATCTTCAGGGGCTTAGTGTTAGGTTTATTTAAGGGGGGTTTGGGTTAGATTAGGGGTATGTGGGTGGTGGGTTGTAATGTTGGGGGGTATTGTATGTTTTTTTTACAGGCAAAAGAGCTTAATTCTTTGGGGCTGGTAAGGTAAAAGAGCTTTTCTATTTTAATTTTAGAATAGGGTGGGCATTTTTTTATTTTGAGGGTCTTTGTTATTTTATTAGGGGGCTTAGAGTAGGTGTAATTAGTTTAAAATTGTTGTAATATTTTTCTAATGTTTGTAAATATTTTTTTATTTTTTGTAACTTAGTTCTTTTTTATTTTTTGTACTTTAGTTAGTTTATTTAATTGTATTTATTTGTAGGTATTGTATTTAATTAATTTATTGATAGTGTAGTGTTAGGTATAATTGTAGGTAATTGTAGGTATTTTATTTAATTAATTTATTGATAGTGCAGTGTTAGGTTTAATTGTAACTTAGGTTAGGATTTATTTTACAGGTAATTTTTTAATTATTTTAACTAGGTAGCCATTAAATAGTTATTAACTATTTAATAGCTATTGTACCTGGTTAACATAAATACAAAGTTGCCTGTAAAATAAAAATAAATCCTAAGATAGCTACAATATAATTATTATTTATATTGTAGCTATATTAGGGTTTATTTTACAGGTAAGTATTTAGCTTTAAATAGGAATAATTTATTTAATAAGAGTTAATTTATTTCGTTAGATTTAAATTATATTTAATTTAGGGGGGTGTTAGGGTTAAGGTTAGACTTAGCTTTAGGGGTTAATAAATGTATTAGAGTAGCGGTGAGGTCCGGTCGGCAGATTAGGGGTTGATACTTGAAGTTAGGTGTCAGCGATGTTAGGGAGGGCAGATTAGGGGTTAATACTATTTATTATAGGGTTATTGAGGCGGGAGTGAGGCAGATTAGGGGTTAATACATTTATTATAGTAGCAGTGAGGTCCGGTCGGCAGATTAGGGGTTAATAATTGTAGGTAGGTGGAGGCGACGTTGGGGGCGGCAGATTAGGGATTAATAATTATAATATAGGGGTCGGCGGTGTTATGGGCAGCAGATTAGGGGTACATAGGGATAACGTAGGTTGCAGCGGTGTACGGAGTGGCAGATTAGGGGTTAAAAAAAATATGCAGGTGTCAGCGATAGCGGGGGCGGCAGATTAGGGGTTAATAAGTGTAAGGTTAGGGGTGTTTAGACTCGGGGTTCATGTTAGGGTGTTAGGTGCAGACTTAGGAAGTGTTTCCCCATAGGAAACTATGGGGCTGCGTTAGGAGCTGAACGCTGCTTTTTTGCAGGTGTTTAGTTTTTTTTCAGCTCAAAATGCCCCATTGTTTTCTATGGGGGAATCGTGCACAAGCACGTTTTTGAAGCTGGCCGCGTCTGTAAGCACCGCTGGTATTGAGAGTTGCAGTGGCGGTAAATTATGCTCTACGCTCCCTTTTTGGAGCCTAACACAGCCATTCTGTGAACTCTAAATACCAGCGGTATTTAAAAGGTGCGGGCAAAAAAAAGCCAGCGTTAGCTACGCGGGTCGTTACCGACAAAACTCTAAATCTAGGCGATAGTATTCGCCATATCTATATATACATAAAATACTCAAGAAATGTAAAATTACTAGTAGGGGGGAAGAGGCATATTCAATTCCCTGTCGAGAATTGTGATTATCAGTACATTTTATAGCCTCCTGGGGATTTCCTAAAGTGATTATTTCATTATCAAGAAAAACATTAATTTTAGCTGGATAAATAAGTCTTGCCGAGAGTCCTAATTTAATCATTGTTGTATAGTATGGAGCCATTTTTTTACGCTTTGCCACTGTCTGTTCTGAAAAATCTTGAAACAGCAGTAATTTATCATGGTCAACTTCTACTTTTTGCATTTTCCTATATGCTCTCAAAATATTCACTTTATCCTGAAACTTTAAGTATTTGATCATAATAGGTCTATTTTGGGTACTGTTCTCAGGTCACTACCTGTCCCATTGACCCTATCCCCTCACAGCTACTCCCCTCCCTCTCTGCTACCCTTACCCCTACACTAACACACATTTTTCAACCTCTCCCTCAGCACCGGTATATTTCCCTCATCGCTGAAACATGCACTGGCACACCTATCCTCAAAAAAACCTTCCCTTGATCCTACCTCCCCATCCAACTACCGCCCTATTTCCCTCCTTCCTCTTGCCTCAAAGCTTCTAGAAAAACTTGTATATGCATGCCTATCCCATTTCCTTATATTAAACTCCCTTCTTGACCCACTGCAATCTGGATTTCATCCCCATCACTCCACATAGACAGCAATCGTTAAGGTTACCAACAACCTACATACAGCAAAATCAAAAGGCCACTTCCCTCTGCTTATCCTCCTTGATCTGTCTGCAGCCTTTGACACTGTTGACCACCCTCTTTTGCTCCAAACCATCCAATCCTTCGGCATCTGTGACACAGCCCTTTCGTGGCTCTCTTCCTACCTGTCAAACCATACCTTTAGTGTAGCCTTCTCTGGGGTCTCCTCTGCCCCATCACCATTTTCTGTCGGAGTACCGCAAGGCTCTGTCCTCTGTCCCCTTTTCTTCTCAATCTACACGTCATCACTAGGTTCCCTAATAAAGTCCCACAGTTTCCAATATCATTAGTATGCTGACGAAACCCAAATCTACTTCTCTGTGCCAGACCTATCTCCTTCCTTGCTAACCCATGTCACTAACTGTCTTTCTCACATCTCTTCCTGGATGTCCTCTCACTAGCTCAAGTTAAATCTCTACAAAACTGAGCTCCTCATTTTCCCCCCTTCTTCCAAAATCTCCACCCCCAATCTCTCTATAATTGTTGACAACTCCATCATTACCCCTAACCCGCATGCCCGATGCCTCGGGGTCACATTTGACTCAGATCTTTCTTTCACTCCTCACATTCAGTCCTTGGCTAAAGCCTGCCGCTTCCACCTTAAAAACATCTCTAAAATTAGACACTTCCTTACACAAGACACAACTAAGATTTTAATCCACTCTCTCATTCTTTCCCACCTCGATTACTGCAACTCCTCTCGGGTCTCCCCACCTGCCGCCTAGCTCCTTTACAATCCATAATGAATGCCTCTGCCAGACTCTGCCCTAATTTTGAATGCTTCAAGGGCTCCCTAAAGACTCTACTATTCAAGGATGCATACAACCTACGCTAAACTTACTTTATACCAGCTCCAATCCTCCATTGCTATACCCTAAACCCCCTTAACATGTAAGCCTAAGAGTAAAGCTGTTTGTAGATCACCTTCTTAAGAGCTGACTACAACTGTGCAACTCTTGGCAGGGCCCTCTTCCCATTTGCTCCCTATAACTGTTTTGTTGTACTCCACATTTGTTAATAGCACTGCGGAATCTGTTGGCGCTCTACAAATAACCGATAATAATAATAATCAGGTACACTTTTTAACGGGCCTATCCTATGTTCCCTTTCCACCGAGATTGTGCGCTCATGTAAATTAATCCCAAGTAATTGGGGCAAAGCTATAGAAGCAAAATAAATCAGATCTTGGAAGGCCGGACTCTCGGGAAGACCAATTACTTTTACGTTATTCCGACGTGACCTGTCTTCTAGGTACTTAAGTTTATTAGTGAGCTCAGCAATTTTACTAGCGTGGTCTTGAATAAGTTGGTCCTGTTTAATGGAGGTATCTTCAATGTCAGAGATTCTAGCTTCTGCTTCAGAAAACCTGGTGGTGAAATTTCTCATCTCAACAGAGATTGAAGGTCATTTTTAATTTGATCAAATTGTGGCAGTAATATCTGAGCCACTTGTTTAGAAATTTCAGTTATATCCGCTTTACTGATATTAATGATATTAGACGCCATTTTGGCATCAGAGCTAGATTCCAAGCTATTCCTGGGTTTCCTATCCTTACTTTTAGGTGGCATTACTGGTGTTTTAAGTGACAGATATCTTTCCATCAATGTGTTTTCTTGTTAAAGTGTCCAATTGACAAAAAAAGGGAAAGAGAACAAAAAGAATAGCAACGTTGTGATTGTGAGAGAAAATAAAATAAAGGAAAAGAATAAAAAGACAGATATGTAGGTTGAAAACCCAATACAGCAAGCATAAAAAGAAACGCTGCCAAAATATAGATCTGGGTACTAATTTAGCCAATAAATTATTTGAATAAGAGACACTCATATGTAGGCTAATGCTATGTGGAAATTGTACAGCATCTAGTAGTATAAAGTCAGTCATATACACAGGAAAATTACTGTATTTAACCTCTTTTCTAATTGATAACAAATATGAAACGGGTTCAATGAAAGTTATGTGTCTAACTTTAACGTAGACTAATAACTGTAATTGAGTTACTAAGCAATTCCTTACTCAGTATAGTAAAAAGGTAAGTATAGTGCTACATATTTAGTCTATTATTTGTTAGAGAGCTCAGAAAACTTTAAGAAATCCAACAAAGAACTTACTCGGCAAGTTAACAGGTCCCCCCCAAAAAAAAGGGGAAAAAAAAGAAAGAGAGGAAAACAAGTTATCACATAATTTTCAACTCAGTATAGTATACACAAATATATATAAACAGTATATGTCAATCAGCTGATTACAAATATTGGCAGTCTCTAGGTTACTGAAGGCAATTGTGTAGAGGTCTTGCTAATTTCAACCCAAATTAACAGCCTTAGCGGGCAGCCCCTATAAGCAACCTGTAGAGCAGTATAAAATGAAACTCATAATGGCAACTTGTTAAGTTCCAACTGTAGGTTACGCAAGAGTTCAGGGGTTATATACCAGAAGGCTCATGGTACTTATAAAAAAGCCCAGCAGCAGAGCCCTCTAATAGTGCACAACAAAATACCCTGCACACACAAAAATAAAAAAACTTCAAGTGGGTGAGGCAAAGCTTAATAGGGATGAAGGCTTGGACTCTATGAGAGACTCTTGCTAAAGTGTCAGAGTCCCCTCGTGTCCTCTTGCAAATCTCCCCCTTTTTTTCTCTTTCCCTCCCCTATTCCTTTTCTTTCTCCCTTTCTCTTTAAGGAAGCAACACGTCCCAACACCAGCTTATATTCTTATGCATAAAGCTCACACATAGTAACACAAATCCAAATGCAAAGGCAAGAAGATAAGACGTGGCCTCAGAGTTTGTGAAACTTCCAAGTTTAGGACAACCAATTTACCGAATGGCCAATGATACTTCTAAAAAGGTCCATCAACAGAGTCCTCTGGAAGTGCACATCAGAGTGCCCTGCACACACACAAAACCCTCAGGCAGATAGGGCAAAGCTTGGTAGGGGAGTAGGTTTAAACTCTATGAGAAAATCTTACTGAATTGTCACACTCCCCTCGTTCCCTCTCGCAAAACTCCCCCTCTTTATTTTCCTTTTTCTTTTTTCTTTTAACAAATCAACACATCCCAGCACCGGCTTATGTACAAAAAGAGCATATAGTAATACAGTTCCAAGTGGAGGGGCAAGACAGATAAGACATGGCCTCAGAGTTTTGTGAGACTTCCAGATTAGGGTAATCAATATAGTTTAAACAAAGCCGTTCCTGTTTCCCTCTTACCTTCACCCTGCAGCAGACCGACAGGGGCTTACGCTTACTGAGCCTGGAAGTGGCTTGCTTCTTTCCCTCCAAGGAACGCTGAAAGCCAAACTATTAGGGCGCAGTTCCAGCACCCTGTTCCCGACCGGAGCTTCTACGTGCCATTCTCAAATCCATTGAGTTAAGTTTCATGCCCAGGACCGTACGATCCCAAGCTGCAAGCAGCCACTGTTACTCCAGTGGCTTACAGGATTCTACCCCAATATGGCTTCCAGCAGTGGTCGAGGCACTCCGACCTCTAGCTATGTAGGCAACTTCCACACACTCACACCTGTCAATGATAGGCGTCTAGGATAACCCGACCGTAGCAGGTACTCCTCAGCCAAGGAAAAATGGCGTGTCGGCATGGATGTGTCAAGTATGCTTTGGGGAGCGCACAAGCATACTGTGTTCGAGTCTCCTCCTACTCCTGTGCTGGTGTTAATAATATATATTGTGTAGCTGTTATGTGCTGGTGTTAATAATATATATTGTGTTACTGTTATGTACTAGTGTTAATACTATATATTGTATAGCTGTTATGTGCTCGTGATAATAATATGTATTGTGTAGTTGTAATGTGCTAGTGTTAATAATATATATTGTGTTACTGTTATGTGCTAGTGTTAATAATATATATTATGTAGCTATTATGTGCTCGTGTTAATAATATATATTGTTTAGCTTTTATGTGCTAGTGTTAATAATATATATTGTGTAACTGTTATGTGCTAGTGTTAATAATATATATTGTTTAGCTGTTATGTGCTAGTGTTAATAATATATATTGTGTAGTTATGTGCTAGTTTTAATAATATATATTGTATAACTGTTATGTGCTAGTGTTAATAATATATATTGTGTAGCTGTTATGTGCTAGTGTTAATAATATAAATTGTATAACTATTATGTGCTAGTGTTAATAATATATATTGTGTAGCTGTTATGTGCTAGTGTTAATAATATATATTGTGTAGCTGCTATGTGCTAGTGTTAATAATATATATTGTATAACTGTTATGTGCTAGTTTTAATAATATATATTGTGTAGCTGTTATGTGCTAGTGTTAATAATATATATTGTGTAGCTGTTATGTGCTAGTGTTAATAATATATATTGTATAACTGTTATGTGCTAGTTTTAATAATATATATTGTGTAACTGTTACGTGCTAGTGTTAATAATATATAGAGACAGCACGAGGACAAACACACCTGGCCTTTGAGTCCTACTCCCGAGCTGATCTGCGGCAGAAGTGGGCATGGCCGGGCATGGGTGGGGGCGTGGCCGGCATGAGGGGCGTGGCCGGGCATGAGTTGCCATGAAGGGGCGTGGTCGGGCATGAAGGGGGCGTGGTCAAGCGCGGTCACGAGATAGAGAATGGAGAGAGATAGAGAGGAGGGGAGATAGAAAGGAGGGGAGAGAGAGGAGGGGGGAGAGAGAGAGGAGGGGAGAGAGAGAGAGAGGAGGGGAGGGAGAGAGAGAGAGAGAGAGAGAGAGAGAGGAGGGGAGAGAGAGAGAGACAGAGAGAGAGAGAGAGGAGGGGAGAGAGAGAGGAGGGGAGAGAGAGAGGAGGGGAGAGAGAGAAGAAGGGAGAGAGAGAGAGAGAGAGAGGAGGGGAGAGAGAGAGAGGAGGGGAGAGAGAGAGAGGAGAGGAGGGGAGAGAGAGAGGAGAGGGGGGAGGGAGAGCAGGGGAGAGAGGAGGGGAGAGAGAGAGGAGAGCAGGGGAGAGAAAGAGGAGAGGGGGGAGAGAGAGAGGAGAGGGGTAGAGAGAGAGAGGAGGGGGAGAGAGAGAGAGGGGGAGAAAGAGAGGTGGGGAGAGAGAGAGAGCTCAAAAGAGAGGGGGAGAGAGAGTGCAAAAGAGATGGGGAGAGAGTGAGCAAAAGAGATGGGGGAGAGAGAGAGCAAAAAAGACGGGGGGAGAGAGCGCAAAGGAGAGGGGGTAGAGAGAGAGAGAGCAAAAGAGAGGGTGGGAGAGAGCGCAAAAGAGAGGGGGGAGAGAGAGGGAGAAAAAGAGGGGGAGAGAGAGCACAAAAGAGAGGGGGGAGAGAGAGCAAGCAAAAGAGAGGGAGGGAGAGAGCACAAAAGAGAGGGGGAGAGAGAGAGCACAAAAGAGAGGGGGAGAGAGAGAGAGAGCAAAAGAGGGCGAGAGAGAGAGCACAAAAGAGAGGAGGGGAGAGAGAGAGGAGGGGAGAGAGAGAGAGGAGGGGGGAGAGAGAGAGGAGGGGGGGGAGAGAGGGGAGGGATAGAGAGAGGAGGGGAGGGATAGAGAGAGGAGGGGGGAGAGAGAGAGGGGAGGGAGAGAGAGAGGAGGGGGGAGAGAGAGAGGAGGGGGGAGAGAGAGGGGGGAAGAGAGAGAGAGCTCAAAAGAGAGGGGGAGCGCAAAAGAGATGGGGGAGAGAGAGAGCTCAAAAGAGAGGGGGAGAGAGAGCGCAAGAGAGATGGGGAGAGAGAGAGGGCAAAAGAGAGGGGGAGAGAGAGCAAATAGAGGGGGAGAGAGCGCAAAATGAGGGGGAGAGAGAGAGCGCAAAATGAGGGGGAGAGAGAGAGCGCAAAAGAAAGGGGGAGAGAGAGCGCAAAAGAAAGGGGGTAGAGAGAGAGCACAAAAGAGGGGGAGATTGAGCAAAAGAGAGGGGTGAGAGACCGCAAAAGAGGGGGGAGAGAGAGCGCGCAAAAGAGAGGGGGAGAGAGAGCGCGCAAAAGAGAGGGGGGAGAAAGAGCACCCAAAAGAGGGGGGGAGAGAGAGCAAAAGAGAGGGTGGAGAGAGAAAGAGCAAAAGAGGGGGGGGAGAGAGAACGCAAAAGAGAGGGGGAGAGAGAGCGCAAAAAAGAGGGGGGGAGAGAGAGAGCACAAAAGAGGGGGGAGAGAGAGAGCGCAAAAGAGAGGGGGGAGAGAGAGGGGGGAGAGAGCGCAAAAGACATGGGGAGAGAGAGAGTGCAAAAGAGATGGGGGAGAGAGTGCAAAAGAGATGGGTGAGAGAGAGCGCAAAAGAGAGGGGAAGAGAGCGCAAAAGAGAGGGGGAGATAGAGAGAACAAAAGAGAGGGGGAGAGAGAGCGCAAAAGAGAGGGGGAGAGAGAGAGCGCAAAAGAGAAGGGGGAGAGAGAGAGCTCAAAAGAGAGGGTGGAGAGAGAGTGCAAAAGAGATATGGGAGAGAGAGAGCTCAAAAGAGAGGGGGAGAGAGAGCGCAAAAGAGAGGGGGAGAGAGAGAGCAAAAGAGAGGGAGAGAGCGCAAGGGGTGGGACTGCTGTACTGCAAAAAATGGCCCGTGTGAACGGGCTTTAGGACTAGTAATATATATTGTGTAGCTGTTATGTGCTAGTGTTAATCATATATATTGTGTAACTGTTATGTGCTAGTGTTAATAATATATATTGTGTAGCTGTTATGTGCTAGTGTTAATAATATAGATTGTGTATCTGTTGTGTGCTAGTGTTAATAATATATATTGTATATCTGTTATGTGCTAGTGTTAATAATATATATTGTGTAGCTGTTATGTGCTAGTGTTAATAATATTTATTGTGTAACTGTTATGTGCTAGTGTTAATAATATATATTGTGTAACTGTTATGTGCTAGTGTTAATAATATATATTGTGTAGCTGTTATGCGCTAGTGTTACTAATATATATTGTGTAGCTGTTATGTGCTAGTGTTAATAATATATATTGTTTAGCTTTTATGTGCTAGTGTTAATAATATATATTGTATAGCTGTTATGTGCGAGTGTTAATAATATATATTGTGTAGCTGTTATGTGCTATTGTTAATAATATACAGGGAGTGCAGAATTATTAGGCAAGTTGTATTTTTGAGGATTAATTTTATTATTGAACAACAACCATGTTCTCAATGAACCCAAAAAAACTCATTAATATCAAAGCTGAATAGTTTTGGAAGTAGTTTTTAGTTTGTTTTTAGTTATAGCTATTTTAGGGGGATACCTGTGTGTGCAGGTGACTATTACTGTGCATAATTATTAGGCAACTTAACAAAAAACAAATATATACCCATTTCAATGATTTATTTTTACCAGTGAAACCAATATAACATCTCAACATTCACAAATATACATTTCTGACATTCAAAAACAAAACAAAAACAAATCAGTGACCAATATAGCCACCTTTCTTTGCAAGGACACTCAAAAGCCTGCCATCCATGGATTCTGTCAGTGTTTTGATCTGTTCACCATCAACATTGCGTGCAGCAGCAACCACAGCTTCCCAGACACTGTTCAGAGAGGTGTACTGTTTTCCCTCCTTGTAAATCTCACATTTGATGATGGACCACAGGTTCTCAATGGGGTTCAGATCAGGTGAACAAGGAGGCCATGTCATTAGATTTTCTTCTTTTATACCCTTTCTTGCCAGCCACGCTGTGGAGTACTTGGACGCGTGTGATGGAGCATTGTCCTGCATGAAAATCATGTTTTTCTTGAAGGATGCAGACTTCTTCCTGTACCACTGCTTGAAGAAGGTGTCTTCCAGAAACTGCAGTAGGACTGGGAGTTGAGCTTGACTCCATCCTCAACCCGAAAAGGCCCCACAAGCTCATCTTTGATGATACCAGCCCAAACCAGTACTCCACCTCCACCTTGCTGGCGTCTGAGTCGGACTGGAGCTCTCTGCCCTTTACCAATTCAGCCACGGGCCCATCCATCTGGCCCATCAAGACTCACTCTCATTTCATCAGTCCATAAAACCTTAGAAAAATCAGTCTTGAGATATTTCTTGGCCCAGTCTTGACGTTTCAGCTTGTGTGTCTTGTTCAGTGGTGGTCGTCTTTCAGCCTTTCTTACCTTGGCCATGTCTCTGAGTATTGCACACCTTGTGCTTTTGGGCACTCCAGTGATGTTGCAGCTCTGAAATATGGCCAAACTGGTGGCAAGTGGCATCTTGGCAGCTGCACGCTTCACTTTTCTCAGTTCATGGGCAGTTATTTTGCGCCTTGGTTTTTCCACACGCTTCTTGCGACCCTGTTGACTATTTTGAATGAAACGCTTGATTGTTCGATGATCACGCTTCAGAAGCTTTGCAATTTTAAGAGTGCTGCATCCCTCTGCAAGATATCTCACTATTTTTGACTTTTCTGAGCCTGTCAAGTCCTTCTTTTGACCCATTTTGCCAAAGGAAAGGAAGTTGCCTAATAATTATGCACACCTGATATAGGGTGTTGATGTCATTAGACCACACCCCTTCTCATTACAGAGATGCACATCACCTAATATGCTTAATTGGTAGTAGGCTTTCGAGCCTATACAGCTTGGAGTAAGACAACATGCATAAAGAGGATGATGTGGTCAAAATACTCATTTGCCTAATAATTCTGCACTCCCTGTATATTGTGTATAACTGATATGCACTAGTGTTATAATATATATTGTGTAGCTGTTATGTGCCAGTGTTAGTAATATATAATGTGTAACTGTTATGTGCTAGTGTTAATAATATATATTGTGTAGCTGTTATGTGCTAGTGTTAATAATATATATTGTGTAGCTGTTATGTGCTAGTGTTAATAATATATAATGTGTAACTGTTATGTGCTAGTGTTAATAATATATATTGTTTAGCTGTTATGTGCTAGTTTTAATAATATATATTGTATAGCTGTTATGTGCTAGTGTTAATAATATATATTGTGTAGCTGTTATGTGCTAGTGTTAATAATATATATTATGTAGCTGTTATGCACTAGTGTTAATAATATATATTGTGTAGCTGTTATGTGCTAGTGTTAATAATATGTCATGTGTAACTGTTATGTGCTAGTGTTAATAATATATATTGTTTAGCTGTTATGTGCTAGTGTTAATACTATATATCGTATAGCTGTTATGTGCTAGTGTTAATAATATATATTGTTTAGCTGTTATGTGCTAGTGTTAATACTATATAATATGTAGCTGTTATGTGCTAGTGTTAATAATATATAATGTGTAACTGTTATGTGCTAGTGTTAATAATATATATTGTGTAACAGTTATGTGCTAGTGTTAATAATATATATTGTGTAACTGTTAGATGCTAGTGTTAATAATATATATTGTGTAGCTGTTATGTGCTAGTGTTAATAATATATATTGTGTATCTGTTGTGTGCTAGTGTTAATAATATATATTGTATATCTGTTATGTGCTAGTGTTAATAATATATATTATGTAACTGTTATGTGCTAGTGTTAATAATATATATTGTGTAGCTGTTATGTGCTAGTGTTAATAATATTTATTGTGTAACTGTTATGTGCTAGTGTTAATAATATATATTGTGTAACTGTTATGTGCTAGTGTTAATAATATATATTGTGTAGCTGTTATGCGCTAGTGTTAATAATATATATTGTGTAGCTGTTATGTGCTAGTGTTAATAATATATATTGTTTAGCTTTTATGTGCTAGTGTTAATAATATATATTGTATAGCTGTTATGTGCGAGTGTTAATAATATATATTGTGTAGCTGTTATGTGCTATTGTTAATAATATATATTGTGTATAACTGTTATGCACTAGTGTTATAATATATATTGTGTAGCTGTTATGTGCCAGTGTTAGTAATATATAATGTGTAACTGTTATGTGCTAGTGTTAATAATATATATTGTGTAGCTGTTATGTGCTAGTGTTAATAATATATATTGTGTAGCTGTTATGTGCTAGTGTTAATAATATATAATGTGTAACTGTTATGTGCTAGTGTTAATAATATATTTTGTTTAGCTGTTATGTGCTAGTTTTAATAATATATATTGTATAGCTGTTATGTGCTAGTGTTAATAATATATATTGTGTAGCTGTTATGTGCTAGTGTTAATAATATATATTATGTAGCTGTTATGCACTAGTGTTAATAATATATATTGTGTAGCTGTTATGTGCTAGTGTTAATAATATGTCATGTGTAACTGTTATGTGCTAGTGTTAATAATAGATATTGTTTAGCTGTTATGTGCTAGTGTTAATACTATATATCGTATAGCTGTTATGTGCTAGTGTTAATAATATATATTGTTTAGCTGTTATGTGCTAGTGTTAATACTATATAATATGTAGCTGTTACGTGCTAGTGTTAATAATATATGATGTGTAACTGTTATGTGCTAGTGTTAATAATATATATTGTGTAACAGTTATGTGCTAGTGTTAATAATATATATTGTGTAACTGTTAGATGCTAGTGTTAATAATATACATTATGTAACTGTTCTGTGCTAGTGTTAATAATATATGGTGTGTAGCTGTTATGTGCTAGTTCTAATAATATATATTGTGTAGCTGTTATATGCTAGTGTTAATAATATATATTATGTAACGGTTCTGTGCTAGTGTTAATAATATATATTGTGTAGCTGTTATTTACTAGTGTTAATAATATATATTGTGTAACTGTTATGTGCTAGTGTTAATAATATATATTGTGTAGCTGTTATTTGCTAGTGTTAATAATATATGTTGTGTAGCTGTTATGTGCTAGTGTTAATAATATATATTGTGTAACTGTTATGTGCTAGTGTCAATAATATATAATATGTAGCTGTTATGTGCTAGTGTTAATAATATATAATGTATAACTGTTATGTGCTAGTGTTAATAATATATATTGTTTAACAGTTATGTACTAGTGTTAATAATATATATTGTGTAACTGTTATATGCTAGTGTTAATAATATATATTATGTAACTGTTTTGTGCTAGTGTTAATAATATATTGTGTAGCTGTTATGTGCTAGTGTTAATAATATATGGTGTGTAGCTGTTATGTGCTAGTTGTAATAATATATATTGTGTAATAGTGATGTCGCAAACCTAAAATTTTGCATTCGCGAACGGCGAACGCGAACTCTGTCAAATGTTCGCGAACCGTCGAACCGGGCGAACCGCCATTGACTTCAATGGGCAGGCGAATTTTAAAACCCACAGGGACTCTTTCTGGCCACAATAGTGATGGAAAACTTGTTTCACGGGTACTAACACCTGGACTGTGGCATGCCGGAGGGGGATCCATGGCAAAACTCCCACGTAAAATTACATAGTTGTTGCAGAGTCTGGTTTTAAGCCATAAAGGGCATAAATTACCTAACATTCCTAAATTGTTTGGAATAACGTGCTTTAAAATATCAGGTATGATGTTGTATCAATCAGGTAGTGTAAGGGTTACGCCCGCTTTACAGTGACAGACCAAACTCCCCGTTTAACGCACCGCAAACAACCGCAAACAGTCCATTTGCACAACCACAAGATCGATAGATTTGATAGATAGATCCATAGATTACATGATCAATAGATGCAATATACATTTGATAGATACCAATTACATAGATCAAAAGATGCAATATACATTTCATAGATACGAATTACATAGATCAAAAGATGCAATTTACATTTGATAGTTAGATACGAATTACATAGATCAAAAGATGCAATATACATTTAATAGATACGAATGACATGGATCAAAAGATGCAATATACATTTGATAGATATGAATTACATCAATAGATGCAATATACATTTGCTAGATACAAATTAGATAGATCAAAAGATGCAATATACATTTGATAGATATTAATTACATAGATCAATCAATGCAATATACATTTGATAGATACAAATTCCATAGATCAATAGATGCAATATACATTTGATAGATACGAATTCCATAGATCAAAAGATGCAATATACATTTGATAGATACGAATTGCATGGATCAGTAGATGCAATATACATTTGATAGATACCAATTACATAGATCAAAAGATGCAATATACATTTGATAGATACGAATTGCATAGATCAATAGATGCAATATACATTTGATAGATACCAATTACATAGATCAATAGATGCAATATACATTTGATAGATACGAATTACATAGATCAAAAGATGCAATATACATTTGATAGATACGAATTACATAGATCAATAGATGCAATATACATTTGATAGATACGAATTGCATAGATCAATAGATGCAATATACATTTGATAGATACGAATTACATAGATCAATAGATGCAATATACATTTGATAGATACGATTAGATTGATTTGATAGATAAATAGCTAATTTGAAAGATATATAATTTCACAGACTGCAAATTACAAAGACGTGCGGTCTGGCACCCATGGTTAGGTTACTTCCTTTTGCACAATGGAATATACCAGTTGCCGAGGTTCTGACCCTGCATTCTGGCTGCACCTCTCCCTGCAAGAGAGATCTGTTACAGAGTCTGTGGGCCGGTATGCAAAGAGCTGGCCTGCCTGAAAGGAGCAGCAAGGCAGATCAAAAGCTGCAATATACATTTGATAGATACGAATTACATAGATCAAAAGATGCAATATACATTTGATAGATACGAATTACATAGATCAATAGATGCAATATACATTTGATAGATACGAATTACATAGATCATTAGATGCAATATACATTTGATAGATACGAATTACATAGATCAAAAGATGCAATATACATTTGATAGATACAAATTACATAGATCAATAGATGCAATATACATTTGATAGATACGAATTACATAGATCAATAGATGCAATATACATTTCATAGATACGAATTACATAGATCAATAGATGCAATATACATTTGATAGATACGAATTACATAGATCAATAGATGCAATATACATTTGATAGGTACGAATAACATAGATTAAAAGATGCAATATACATTTGATAGATATGAATTACATAGATCAATAGATGCAATATACATTTGATAGATACGAATTACAGAGATCAACAGATGCAATATACATTTGATAGATATGAATTACAGAGATCAAAAGATGCAATATACATTTGATAGGTACGAATAACATAGATCAAAAGATGCAATATACATTTGATAGGTACGAATTACATAGATCAAAAGATGCAATATACATTTGATAGATACGATTGATAGTTAGATAGATTAGATAGATAGATAAATAGATAGATAGATTTGATAGATATATAATTTCAATGACAAAGTATTACAAGACGTGCAGTCAGGGAACCATGGTAAGGTTACTTCCTTTTGCACAATCAAGTATACCAGTTGCAGAGGTTCTGACCCTGCATTATGGCTGCACCTCTCCCTAAAAGAGGGATCTGTTACAGAGTCTGTGGGCCTGTATGCAAAGAGCTGGCCTGCCTGAAAGGAGCAGCAAGGCAGATAAAAAGATGCAATATACATTTGATAGATAAGAAATACAGAGATCGATAGATGCAATATATATTTGATAGATACGATTGATAGTTAGATAGATTAGATAGATAGATAGATTAGATAGATAAATAGATAGATATATTTGATAGATATATAATTTCAATGACAGAGTTAAACAATAAGGCATGTGGACTGGGACCCATGGTAAGGTTACTTCCTTTTGCATAATGGAGTACAGGTTGGGGTCCGGGATTGCCTTTTTGTGCTGTTTGATTCTTTCAGGTATACTAGTTGCCGAGGTTCTGACCCTGCATTCTGGCTGCACCTCTCCCTGCAAGAGAGATCTGTTACAGAGTCTGTGGGCCTGTATGCAAAGAGCTGGCCTGCCTGAAAGGAGCAGCAAGGCAGAGGGATCGACTGGATGATACCTGCCAAGAAAGAGCTGCAGTGCAGAAAGGATGCTACCTGACTGGGAGTCCACTGAGACCAGCCCAGCTGCGGGAGATACACCCGCTGACTTGACCCCGGTCTCAGCAACTATATCTCTGGTACCACTATACAGTGGCCACCCCTGGGTTTGGACAGAAGAAGGGAGACCCCCTAGTGGAGTAACGCTACATCCGGGAGATGCAAAAAGATGTTTGGACACCCAGTACAGGTCGTTCTCCTTCAGCCTTTTTATACGAGGGTCCCCGACCCTCAACAGGCACAACAGCATGAAAGACCCCATTTGCACAAGGTTGGATGCTGAGCTAATCATGTCCCATTCCTCGTCCTCACTGATGTCACTGAAGGTATCTTCTTCCCCCCAGCCACATACAACACCACGGGTACCAGATAGGTGACAACAACGAGCACCCTGCGATGCCTGTTGTGCTTGGTCTTCCTCCTCCTCCTCAAAGCCACATTCCTCCTCTGAATCCTCTTCCTCACAATCCTCTTCCTGCGTTGCCGCAGGTCCAGCAAACGATGCTGATAAGGCTGTTTCTGGTGGTGATGGACACCACAACTCTTCCTCTTCCTCTTCACGCTCATCTACGGCCTGAACCAGCACTCTTCGCAGGGCACGCCCTAGGAAGAAAACAAATGGTATGATGTCGCTGATGGTGCCTTCGGTGCGACTGACAAGGTTTGTCACCTCCTCAAAAGGACGCATGAGCCTACAGGCATGGTGCATGAGCGTCCAGTAATTTTGAAAAAAAATCCCCAGCTCCCCAGAGGCTGTCCTAGCACCCCGGTCATACAAATACTCGTTTAACAGCTTTTTCTTGTTGGAGGTCGAACATTAGGAGTGTTGAATTCCAACGTGTCGGGCTGTCGCAAATCAAGCGCCTCACTGGCAGGTTGTTTCGCAGCTGGATATCGGACAAGTGCGCCATGGCCGTGTAGGAACGCCTGAAATGGCCACACACCTTCCTGGCCTGCTTCATAATGTCCTGTAAGCCTGGGTACTTATGCACAAAGCGTTGTACAATCAGATTACACACATGTGCCATGCACGGCACATGTGTCAACTTGCCCAATTTCAATGCCGCCACCAAATTACTTCCATTGTCAGAAACAACCTTGCCAATCTCCAGTTGGTGCGGAGTCAGCCACTGATCCACCTGTGCGTTCAGGGTGGACAGGAGTGGTGGTGCGGTGTGTCTCTCAGCTTTCAGGCAAGTCAACCCCAAGACGGCATGACACTGCCATATCCGGGATGTTGAATAGTACCTGGGGAGCTGGGGGGGTGCCGTTGATGTGGAGCAAGACGCAGCAGCAGAAGAGGACTCAGCCGAGGAAGAGGTTATGGAAGAGGATGGAGTAGGAGGAGTAGAGGAGGTAGCAGCAGGCCTGCCTGCAAGTCGTGGCGGTGTCACCAACTCCTCTGCAGAGACACGCGTTCCATGCTTGTCAGCCGTCAGCAGGTTTACCCAATGCGCAGTGTAGGTGATATACCTGCCCTGACCATGCTTTGCAGACCAGCTATCAGTGGTCATATGGACCCTTGCCCCAATGCTGTGTGCCAGACATGCCAATACTTCCTTTCGCACAATCGAGTACAGGTTTGGGATTGCCTTTTGTGAAAAGAAATTTCAGCCAGGTACATTCCACTGCGGTGTCCCAATAGATACAAATTTTTTGAAAGCATCAGACTCCACCAGCTTGTATGGTAAAAGCTGGCGGGCTATGAGTTCAGACAAGCCAGCTGTCAGACGCCGGCCAAGGGGGTGACTTTGGGAAATTGGCTTCTTACGCTCAAACATGTCCTTGACAGACACCTGACTTTGGGCAGATGACCAGGAACTGCTACGTAAGAGAGACTGAGTGGAGGATGGTTGAGAGGGGGCAAGGAGGACAACAGTGGTTGACGTGGCTGAAGATGCTGGACCAGGAGGAGGAGGGCGGCTTTGAGTTTGTGTGCTGCTTCTACTCATGTGTTCTTCCCATCGGCGTTTGTGATGTGAGACCATGTGTCTTCGCAAAGCAGTTGTACCTAGGTGGGTGTTGGACTTCCCACGACTCAGTTTCTTTTGGCACAGGTTGCAAATGTCATCACTGTTGTCAGAGGCAGACACACAAAAAAAATGCCACACTGCTGAGCTCTGCGATGACGGAATTCTGATGGTGTCAACTGCATGCGTTGATTGGCGTGCTGTCTGGCTGACCCCGGGTGCCGATGCATGCAGTCTGACTGTGCAACTAGCTCCTTGCGATGACCTCCCCCTGCTTCCAACTCATCTCCTCCTCTTCCTCTCTATCTCCCCATCTGAACTTTCCCCCTCTTCTTCTTCTCTTCTAGCGGGCACCCACGTGACATCCACGGACACATCATCATCAACCGCTTCACTTGTATCTGACACATCAACAAAGGAAGCAGCAGCGGGTACAACATTATCATCATCACACCGTACGTCCATGTCTGTAATGCTGCCTGACTGAGACATATCACTGTTATCTACATCCTCTGTCAATGATGGTTGCGCATCACTCATTTCTTCCAACTGATGTGTCAATAACTCCTCTGACAGATCAAGTGAAGCGGCTGTGGTGCTAGTGTTGGTGGTGTCGACAGGTGGGCGAGTGGCACTGGTCACTTGAGAGGTGCCCAAAGCACAGCTGGAGGTGGATGGTGTGTCAAGGTTAGGACTAGGAGCGGAACTGTAGAAAATTGGGTGTCCTGTGTTAGCCATTCAACTAGGTCCTCCTCAGAACTTTTCGCGTCCCTGGCACCTGGCCTCTGAACACTGTGCATAGTTGTAGGGTCTAAAGGAATCACAGCACCACGACCACGTTGGCACCTGCGGGGTGGCCTGCCTCTGTCTGTCATTTGTTTTTTAAATTTACACCTACAATACTATGAAACAAATTATGAGTGGTGGCACTGGGCACTGTATACGCTGTGAGCCTGACACAAAAAAGCAGACTAATGTTTCAAAGTCAAAAATGTCTATTTTTTAAATATTAAAAGTACTGTGACAACAAATATGAGTGGTGCCACTACCTTGGCAAGTGGGCCTGGCACACACGCTGGGAGGAAGGCAACTGCAATTAGATTA
This sequence comes from Bombina bombina, assembly GCF_027579735.1. Lineage (NCBI taxonomy): Eukaryota > Metazoa > Chordata > Amphibia > Anura > Bombinatoridae > Bombina > Bombina bombina. Next base: position 59,503,815 of record NC_069503.1, read on the forward strand.
CACTAGATGACTGATGTTTCACTGTCAAAAAAGTTTTTATTTTAAATATTTACAATACTGTTATAACAAATATGATTGGTGGCACTAGTTGGCAAGTGGGCCTGGCACACACACTGGCAGGCAGGCAACTGCAATTCAATTGCACTAGCAGACTGATGATTTACAGTCAAAAAAGTTATTATTTAAAATATTTATATACTGTTATAACAAATATGATTGGTGGCACTAGTTGGCTAGTGGGCCTGGCACACACGCTGGGAGGAAGGCAACTGCAATTCAATTGAACTAGCAGACTGATGATTCACAGTCAAAAAAGTTTTAATTTTAAATATTTACACTACTGTAATAACAAATATGATTGGTGGCACTAGTTGGCAAGTGGGCCTGGCACACACACTGGCAGGCAGGCAACTGCAATTCAATTGCACTAGCAGACTGATGATTCACAGTCAAAAAAAGTTTTTATTTTAAATATTTTCAAAACTGTTATAACAAATATGATTGGTGGCAATAGTTGGCAAGTGGGCCTGGCACACACGTTGGCAGGCAACTTCAATTAGATTACACTAGCAGACTGATGTTTCAAGTCAAAAAATATATTTTTTAAATATTTACACTACTGTTATAACAAATATGATTGGTGGCACTAGTTGGCAAGTGGGCCTGGCACACACGCTGGGAGGAAGGCAACTGCAATTAGATTACACTAGCAGACTGATGTTTCACAGTCAAAAAAGTTTTTTTATTAAATATTTAAAATACTGTTATAACAAATATGATTGGTGGCACTAGTTGGCAAGTGGGCCTGACACACACGCTGGCAGGCAGGCAACTGCAATTCAATTGCACTAGCAGACTGATGATTCACAGTCAAAAAAGTTTTAATTTTAAATATTTACACTACTGTTATAACAAATATGATTCGTGGCACTAGTTGGAAAGTGGGCCTGGCACACACGATGGCAGACAGGCAACTGCAATTAAATAACACTAGCAGACTGATGTAAAAGTTTTTTTTTAAAAAAGTTACACTAATGTTACAACAGATAGGAGTGGTGGCACTCAGTATAGAAGTAGGCACAGTATGTGCTGGCAGCCTGACACACAGGCTGGCACTAGTGGCAGGCTGGCCTGGCAACTAAAATTAAATAACACTAGAAGACTGATGTAAAAGTTTTTTTTTTACAAAATTTAAACTAATGTTACACCAGATAGGAGTGGTGGCACTGAGGATGGAAGTAGGCACAGTATATGCTGGCAGCCTGACACACAGGCTGGCACTAGTGGCAGCCAGGCTGGCCTGGCAACTAAAATTAAATAACACTAGAAGAGGACTGATGTAAAATTTTTTTTTTTTTAAATTTACACTAATGTTACACCAGATATAAGTGGTGGAAAACAGAGCTATTAATCACAGTATATGATGTGGGCCTGACACACAGGCCTGATGGAAAATGAAATTAGATTATACTAGCAAAATGATGTAAATTTTTTTTTTTAATTTAAAATAATGTTAACCAGATATCAGTGGTGGCACTGAAGAATTAATCACAGTATATAATGTAGGCCTGACACACAGGCCTGATAGAAAATGAAATTAGATTACACTAGCAAAATGATGTAAAAGTTTTTATTTTTTTATTTTACACTAATGTTACACCAGATATCAGTGGTGGCACAGAGCAATTAATCACAGTATATGATGTGGGCCGGACACACAGGCCTGATAGAAAATGAAATTAAATTACACTAGCAAAGTGATGTAAAAGTTTTTTTTTTAAAATTTACACTAATGTTAAGCAGATATCAGTGGTGGCACAGAGCAATTAACCACAGTATATGCTGTGTGAGCCTGACACACAGGCCTGATAGAAAATGAAATTAGATTACACTAGCAAAATGATTTAAAAGTTTTTTTTTAAAATTTACAATAATGTTAAGCAGATATGAGTGGTGGCTGGCACAGCAATTAACCACAGTATATGCTGTGTGAGCCTGACACACAGGCCTGATAGAAAATGAAATTAGATTACACTAGCAAAATGATTTAAAAGTTTTTTTGTTTAAATTTACACTAATGATTGTTAAGCAGATATCAGTGGTGGCACAGAGCAATTAACCACAGTATATGCTGTGTGAGCCTGACACACAGGCCTGATAGAAAATGAAATTAGATTACACTAGCAAAATGATTTAAAAGTTTTTTTTGTTTACATTTACACTAATGTTAAGCAGATATGAGTGGTGGCACAGAGCAATTAACCACAGTATATGCTGTGTGAGCCTGACACACAGGCCTGATAGAAAATTAAATTAGATTACACTAGCAAAATGATTTAAAAGTTTTTTTTAAAAAAATTACACTAATGTTAAGCAGATATCAGTGGTGGCACTAATCACAGTATATGCTGTGAGCCTCACACACAGGCTGACAGCCAGGCAAATGCAAATAAAATTACAAATATATAAAAAAAAAGAAACGACTGAAGTTCTAGCCCTAAAAAAGGCTTTTTGGGCTGAAGTTCTAGCCCTAAAAAGGGCTTTTTGGGGTGCTGTCCTTACAGCAGAGATTAGATGAGTCCTTCAGGACTGTAGTTTACACTAAATACACTAGCCTAGCTATCTATTCCCTATAATATCAGCAGCAGCAGCAGCACTAAACCTCCTCTCACTAACAATGCAAGATCGTAATGAATCTAAAATGGCTGCTGCCCAGGAGCTTGGAGGGTCTGTGAGGGAGTGTCTGCTGCTGATTGGCTCAAATGTGTCTGCAGGCTGTGAGATACAGGGTCAGTTTCCTCAATGATGACAGATAGGGGGCGGATCGAACATCGCATATGTTCGCCCGCCGCGGCGAACGCGAACAAGCTAAGATCGACGGGAACTGTTCTCCGGCGAACAGTTCGCGACATCACTATTGTGTAACTGTTATGTATTAGTGTTAATACTATATATTGTGTAGCTGTTATATGCTAGTGTTAATAATATATATTATGTAACAGTTCTGTGCTAGTGTTAATAATATATATTGTGTAGCTGTTATTTACTAGTGTTAATAATATATATTGTGTAACTGTTATGTGCTAGTGTTAAAAATATATATTGTGTAGCTGTTATGTGCTAGTGTTAATAATATATATTGGATAGCTGTTATGTGCTAGTGTTAATATTATATATTGTGTAACTGTTATGTATTAGTGTTAATACTATATATTGTGTATCTGTTATATGCTAGTGTTAATAATATATATTGTATAGCTGTTATGTGCTAGTGTTAATATTATATATTGTGTAACTGGTATGTGCTAGAGATAATAATATATATTGCATAGTTGTTATATGCTAGTGTTAATATTATATATTGTGTAACTGTTATGTGCTAGTGTTAATATTATATATTGTGTAGCTGTTATGTGTTAGTGTTAGTAATATATATTGTGTAGCTGTTATATGCTAGTGTTAATAATATATATATTGTGTAGCTGTTATGTGCTAGTGTTAATAATATATATTGTGTAGCTCTTATGTGCTAGTGTTAATAATATATATTGTGTAGCTTTTATGTGCTAGTGTTAATAATATATATTGTGTAGCTGTTATGTGCTAGTGTTAATAATATATTTTGTGTAGGTTTTATGTGCTAGTGTTAATAATATATATTGTGTAGCTGTTATGTGCTAGTGTTAATAATATATTTTGTGTAGGTTTTATGTGCTAGTATTAATAATATATATTGTGTAGCTGTTATGTGCTAGTGTTAATAATATATATTGTGTAGCTGTTATTTGCTAGTGTTAATAATATATATTGTGTAGCTGTTATGTGCTAGTGTTAATAATATATATTATGTAGTTGTTATGTGCTAGTGTTAATAATATATATTGTGTAGCTGTTATGTGCTAGTGTTAATAATATATATTGTGTAGCTTTTATGTGCTAGTGTTAATAATATATATTGTGTAGCTGTTATGTGCTAGTGTTAATAATATATATTGTGTAGCTTTTATGTGCTAGTGTTAATAATATATATTGTGTAGCTGTTCTGTGCTAGTGTTAATAATATATATTGTGTAGCTATTATGTGCTAGTGTTAATAATATATATTGTGTAGCTGTTATGTGCTAGTGTTAATAATATATATTGTGTAGCTGTTATATGCTAGTGTTAATAATATATATTGTGTAACTGTTATGTGCTAGTGTTAATAATATATATTGTATAACTGTTATGTGCTAGTGTTAATAATATATAGTGTGTAGCTGTTATGTGCTTGTGTTAATAATATATATTGTGTAACTGTTATGTGCTAGTGTTAATAATATATATTGTGTAGCTGTTATATGCTAGTGTTAATAATATATATTGTGTATCTGTTTTGTGCTAGTGTTAATAATATATATTGTGTAGCTTTTATGTGCTAGTGTTAATAATATATATTGTGTAACTGTTATGTGCTAGTGTTAATAATATATATTGTGTAACTGTTATGTGCTAGTGTTAATAATATATATTGTATAACTGTTATGTGCTAGTGTTAATAATATATAGTGTGTAGCTGTTATGTGCTAGTGTTAATAATATATATTGTGTAACTGTTATGTGCTAGTGTTAATAATATATATTGTGTAGCTGTTATATGCTAGTGTTAATAATATATATTGTGTATCTGTTTTGTGCTAGTGTTAGTGTTAGTGTTAAAGTTCACTTACACTCATATTAACACTGTCAAAAAACATTTAAAAAAATATATTTTACACAAAAGTTATAACAGCATGCGCTCTCAAGTGTTAGAAATATAAACCCGCCAAAGGGTATACAGTATATATGTGTATGTGTATATCAGACCTAGGCGTGTGGCTGAAGTGGAGACCCCCATGGTACAGTGCAGTTGAGGAAGCTGTGTCTGAAGGAGAGAGCCAGGTTTCTGTGAGAGACAGAAGATTGAGAGAGATAAAGAAGTTATGGATAGAAGTGAGCTTGTTGCAAACAGAGCGAGAGTTCCAGAGTGCACAATTGAAGGGGTAGTGACTTTAGATGCAAGAGGAATGAGATTAAGGTTACCAGAATTTTTTTTTTTTTTGTGTATTAACATTGTTAATCTCTCTTTAATATATATTGTGACAGTGCAAATACAATTTGGTCTAAATATACAAACTGATGAGAACAATATACAGCTGGCTATTTTCTTCCAAAGCCAGAGACAAAAGTGTTAAATTAGATCAATTATACTGGCTAAACATGGCTGGGAGGGTGGCAATTTCTTCATCACCACTCAGTGTCCACATGACCCTAATTATCAATTAACCCTATTAAAGCCCTTGTGAAACATGATAAAAGTTAGCGCTGCGGAATCTGTTTGCGTCTACAAATAACCGATAATAAAAGTTGATGTCACATAAGGTTATTCTGAAACTCAGGCACTTAAAGGGACAGTTATGTCCAAAAAAACCCTCACGATCTAAACAGGGAATGCAATTTTCAACAACCTTCCAATTTACTTTTATCACCAATTTTGCTTTGTTCTCTTGGTATTCTCAGCTGAAAGCTAAACCTAGGAGGTTCATATGCTAATTTCTTGGACCTTGAAGACTGCCTCTTATCTGAATGCATTTTGACAACTAGAGGGCATTAGTTCATGTGTTTCATATAATAACAATGAGCTTGTGAAGTTACCCTGGAGTGAGCACTGTTTGGCTAAAATGCAAGTGTCAAATGAACTGAAATAAGGGGGCAGTTTACAGAGGCTTAGCTACAAGGTAATCAGAGGTAAAAAGTGTATTTCTATAATAGTGTTGGTTATGCAAAACTGGGGAATGGGTAAAAAAGGGACTAGCTTTCTTTATAAAGAAAAAAAATTCTGGTGTTAACTGTCCCTTTAAGAAATTTCAGCATAACGTCATTCTAGTATCCAAGATTTTAGAAACTAGTGCATTTAGCTGTAAAATAAAAGCCTTGCAAGTATTTTGCATGGTTAGATCACATTTCTTCACTTCAGGGCTAGATGTGGGATGTTTAGTGCAACCACTTTATTTCGGGGGTGGGCATGAAAAGATCTCTTGATTTTGCTTTTTTTTTTTTTTTTTTTTTTTTCAAAGGAGCTTTATTTCACAGATAAAAGTATTAACATACATGCACAGACAGTGCCTTATAAAGAAACATCGTACAGTTACAACTTGATTTTGCTTTTTACAGGAAATTAATTGTACTATGCATTTATAGATATTATAAAAAGGGACAGTCTAGACCCAACACCCATTCTTTATTACTAATTGTAACATACCAGACAAGCTTCTTCCAGTGGGTTTCACATCTATAAATCTTGTAAACTTAATCATTGTTAGCAGCTGAAAATGGGCACCAAGCTCCACCCACAGCTTTCTTCTTGTCCAGTTAGCGGTTTTCTTGTGCACATTTAATATTTTTCAGTTAGCTATTTGAACATTGCACATGCGCAAAATCAGAATGTGCGAGTAGGAAAACGTATTTAAAAGTTGAGCGTGATTGGAGAAACTAAACATACCAAAATATACATGCAACGGGTGGGCAGAGCTGGGCACCATTTTCGGCTCCTAACAAACTATGAATATTTAAAATGTAATTTACTTCTTAATATTGCAAAATGCTTCTCTGGTATATAACAATGTGCAATCAAAATTATGTACTGGTCTAGACTGTCCCTTTAAGCAATGTATTATACAACCATTTTAAACTTGTTTTGTAAGTAAATACTTGCAGGATTTTCAAAATTAAAAGCGGTTCAGGATATACATCTCTTAAATATATATATGTTTCAAAGGTCTATCTTGCTGTGGCCAATCAAATCAGGTTGAAACTGAATTCTGCACTGCTTAAAAAAAAAAAAAAAAGTGGTTTTAAGTTCCCTTAAAACGTATTTTTTTTTTTTTTTTTAAATTGTAATTTTTATTGAGGTGTAATCAAGACATGTATACAACATATGATAATAAAATGTGGTTACATAGTCGTTCCATACACTCAAAACATTAGTCAAAGTTGTATATGAGGCATGCTGGTAGTGACAAGAAGAATGAAAATTGTGGCCTTCTAGGTAATAAAACAAACACAGTCTCATACACTTAAAAACAGAGGTGGATGTATGTAATAAACTACATTAAATTATAGTGTTGCATATGCTTAAGACTCTCCAAGTTCACAGGAGGCCACTTTTGGACCTTATATAATAATATAATAATTAACCATATAGAGAGTATCATGCTACTAAGGTGACCTCTCTTGGGTCACAATGAACCTCATATTTGTTTTTCATTGGTGTTTAAACGCTTTGGAATATCTATAGGCAAACAGCACAGGAGAATTCTACAAAAAAAGAAGATCTGCAAGATAAGGCAAGAGGTTTCAATGTATAATACCTGTAGATTCAATGGCGTCGATTCTGACATAAATAACCTTAGCACCCCATCATGAGGATCATTTAGGAGCCTAGCATACAAGTTGCTATTGAAGAGATGGGATAACAATTTTATGCATGGTATTGGCAAACATTACATAACAGGGTATAAAAAGACTATACTGCCTATCCTGACATAAAAAAACTGGGCTGATAGAAAGGAGAAACGACTGAGGAGCCACCATAAACAAAGTAGAGAGCATGGCAATAGTAGTGAGACTAAGCTAAAACAATATCCTGCAACGCTGCGGTTCAAATTTGGTAGCTTTCATAGATTTGGGCTAACTAAACAGACACAGCATAGGCAGTTTTTGACAAATAAATCGTGGATATTGTGGTTGGTAATACTTCTAACTATTTACATAATATACTGCCGACATGTCAAGAAATATCTACAGTTGATGATCATGTCAGTGTTTGGCTGGGTAACCTTATAAAGTCAGCTGCAAAGTCTGGGCCCCCAGAGCAACACCAACAAAAACAACCGCATCCATGGCTCCAAATGTCTCTAACTCTGCAGCCAAAAGCAAAGCGTCTTTACCCCACTCCTATCCTGTAGCGTAGGCAGTGCCATCCGACCCCCATTTTGAGGTAGTAGGCTGTGGGAGCAATATCTCTCAATCTCCACATGGAGGGCTGTGGACTAACAGGTCCGGAGCGCTGTAAGCAGCAAAGTTCAATTGTGAGCGGTGAAAGGGGGCAATTAGTCCCTGGTACAGTTGCTCCACTAAGCTGGATATGGTAGTATGCCCTGCGCTGCTGCTCGGTCAGTTCTTGAGGTAGGCGATGCCAGCCCGTCAACCCACAATCTAACAGCAGACTCATCTCACCGTTATAGACACTTGACTGGGCAGAGTCGGCAGACGAATATCGCACCAGCACGCCAGAGCCACTCCAATCTGGTGTTGTTGTTTGCCGGCCATTTTCTTCACACAGCTGTCGCTTAGCACCTATGTCAGACTCTCTTGTGCTAATACCCTCCTCAGCTTTTGCTTTGAGAGTCGCTATGTGGCCATCAGGCGATGCAGATGTCGACCTCCTTAGCTCACCCCACTCCATCTCACAGGTAGGGAGCAACTCATCTGTATCTTGCAGACTGGTATCCCGCTTCTGACTTGATTCTGTGTCAGGTGGAGGGGTGTGAGCCACATCAGAACACAGTATCCCGAGTACATGCTCCTCAAACTTGTCAAGGTGGATAGCCAGAAGGCTCTCAATTTCTCTTAGTATATTACACTCTGTAGACCACATAATTTTCAGTTTCTCTCCTGTACTGTAAGATGTAAAGGGAAAAGAAAAACAGCATATAAGCTGCTCATACCCGTTCTAAAATTTACGGGGGGGGGGGGGGGTGTGTTGAGGACTGCTCCTTATGAGAGCTGCCACAGGCCTCAACGCTCCCGATCAGCAATCTGGTGCAAATTTCAGCTCAATCTGGTGTCCATAGATTCAGTACGCTCTGTGTAGTTCAGAGACCTTAGTTTAAAGTACAGATGGCTTCATAAACTGCTGATAGTTGGCAAAATATCTGCATTCCACACGCAGCTACCGATATTGCTGCCATTCAAGGTGCTGCCCAGAGACACGCCCCCCCTTAAAACGTATTTATTCAGCAACGCTGAACTCTTTGAAAAAGGGCTTCAAAAGACTCTTCACATAGGTGAACCTCATCCAGGAATTCCAGAACACTCAATGGAAAATACTTAGCTTTTTAAACTTGTTTTTTGCTGAAATGTGTAAGGCCTTTAAAACATACATAGGAGCATTTTTAAACTTGATTTATTAAAGCCAAACATAAGCTGTGATGTTTCTTTTATAAGTCTGAAGTTTCTATTATATCCTTTGAGTCGCTTAAATATCATGGTATCTCGTGTTCAAGTAACAGCAATGCACTACTGGAAGCTGAACACAATTGGGTGAGCTAATGACAAGAGGCATAAATTTGCAACCGTGAATACAAATATATTAAGGTGCGCTAGGACAAACAGATACCGAACACCCCCTTAAAAGACATTACCCCTACAATTGTCTAAAATATGATTAAAAAAAAGAAGGAAAACGGGTTATAAGGGAGGCGCTAATAGCGCCTCCCTTATAACCTGTTTTCCTTTTTTAATAAATTTGCAATCACCAATCAGCAGCTAGCTCCCAGTAGTAAATTTCTGCTTTTGAGCCTACCTACCTACAATTTGAAGAGAAAATTACTGGCAAAGTAGCTAATACACACATCTTAAGAGGTTACTCTACAGTACCAAAGACAAACATGTCCACGACCCTTATAAAACCTCTCATTCCTCTGCAAAATGAGATGAAGTAGTTCTCTGTGGGGCATAAACTAAAGTGGACAGTACACTTTGCATTTTCATTAATAGGGGTCCATAGATGTGTGGACATCTAGTAATAATGCAGTGAGGCATGATTTAAAAACAGGAACAAAGCCCATGGAAACTTTAGTTTTAATAATCACTGACATATGTCTCTGTATAGCCATAAAACTAATGCTTTACAACAAAGGACAATGATAAGACTAGATGACGTTTTTCAATCAAGCAGATTGATTTTGTATGCTATAGTTTATAAAACCTCTTATAAAAAATAAGCTTTCTTGCATGGTTTATTATATGTATGTCAGTTTTGTCACTGTCTTTGTGCATGTACTAATACAAGAAACTCCATCTAATGAAGATCTGGGGTAGGAAAACAAAAATTTAAAATGTAAACACAATCCATGCTGTTCCATTATAGCCACATATGACATCAACATACAACTGTGTTCCAGAGAAGCTTGCAAATCATGGAAGTTTTTTTTTAGCTGAGGCTCTTTGGGGATAAATGGTAAAAGGATGCCATGTACAGTTTTAATGCTCCAACTCTTGATGAAAGCCATTCCGTGATAATAAAATGAACAAGGCTGACTGGAAGTACTTAGTAACTGTATGTACAACTTGGGTATTGGCAAACCTTTGCCAAATATGTTGAAATCTGTTTTCCATCCAACCACCCACCCACCCCTGCCCATGAAGTCTTCTTACTCCAGATCAGGCATTTTTTCATCATCACTATCTGGTGAGTCATCATCTGCACCATCAACCTCTGGTAAATCTACATCCTCATCTCCTCCCATGTTGTTCATCATCTCTGAAAAGCGATCAAAATTTGACATGTCTTCCTCTGAGTCATCTTCCCAATCTTTCCAGTTGTTAAAATCCACACTAAGCCAGTTGAGCTTTGCTTTTTCTTTTGTCAAACGTGGCCATGATTGGCCAGATTCTGCTTTTCGTAAACAACACAGAACAGACCTATCTGTCCTTTTTATGTTTGGATTCATTAGGATCAATGGCTTGAAAAAGTTCAACTTCATTTAGATGCTTAAGACTATCTGATCCCCTAAGGCAATTGAAAGTTAGTTTGTTTTTTCCAAAATCTATTTTCACTTGTTTGCTGTCTTCAACACAAAATTCAACAAAGACATAGTCCCTTCTGTCGTACCACTTTCAGATGCCGGCTGCATGTTGCTGCGTTACTCTAACTAGCGTGACCAGAATTTTGTTTTTGAAGTCTATTGAAAGGCACACATGGGGGTGCAAGGCTAGGAAGTTGTGGGGGCCAGGATTGGGGGAGATGTCACCAGCAGCTAGAATAAGCAAAAGGGAGAGTGACATGAGATGAGATGTGATTTGCAGTAATGTTTTTGGGATGAGGTGCAAGGGGGAGAGTATTTAGGAATGTGTAAAGTTTGTGAATACAAAAGTAAGGTGAGGTTAAAGGGATATTCCAGACAAAATTGGAAACCACATGGGTGCATTTCAGTTTTGAATAGAAGTAAATTTGTAATATACATGCATTAGCAAAACTGCTTCTAATAAAAGCTATCACTGTTTCAAAAGTGTATTTAGGTATGCACCGTGCACCAGCATTTTAATCACAGCACTTGCTCATAGAGAGCCTAAGGTGCTTGTGTAATCTGGTAATGAGTCAATTTGTTAATTGCTGACATTATACAAGCCCCACTGATGATCTGAGCAGCTGCCTTATTTAAAATGTGGGTGCAGTGACAATATCTAGCTATGCTTCACATGCACGTGCAGAGAAAAATGTGAACACTAAATCAGTGATAACTTTTACTAGAAGCATTTTTGCTAATACATTTATATTGCAAATATGTTTCTATGCAAAAATGTAATTAATCTATGTGCATTAAGATTTTGACTGGAATGTCCCTTTAAGAGAGATAGGCTAATGAACAGAGCAGGTGGTGAGGGGGAGGAGTAATTGAATAAAGTTGTTTGTTATAGAGACAAAAGGTAGCAAAAAGAATATGAAGATATTGAGCATTTTTACAAAATAGGCAAATAGTGGATAAAACTCAGTATTAAACTTGCCTAATCCTTGTTCAAATATTGTATAATTATTTCTTTTATAAAGGTAAGACGAGTCCACGGATTCATCCTATACTTGTGGGATATAGTCCTCCTGCTAACAGGAAGTGGCAAAGAGCACCACAGCAGAGCTGTCTATATAGCTCCTCCCTTAGCTCCACCCCCCAGTCATTCTCTTTGCCTACTCTAAGTACTAGGAAGGGTAAAGTGAAAGAGGTGATACAATATTAGTTTTTCATTTCTTCAAGCAAGAGTTTGTTATTTTAAATGGTACCGGTGTGTACTATTTACTCTCAGGCAGCAGATGGATGAAGACTGCTGCCTGGAGGATGATGATCTTAGCATTTGTAACTAAGATCCATTGCTGTTCCCACAGAGGCTGAGGAGTACAGGAAACTTCAGTGTGAGGAACGGTTTCATGCTATGCAGCAATGAGGTATGTTCAGTCATAGTTTTCTGGAGAGACTGTATATTTCAGAAAGGCTGACATTATACCCAGGAGGGTAAGGGTAAGCAGTAATCCTAGAGCTAAAAGAAGGGCATTACTTAGCTTGCATATGGGGCCAATTACAAATATGGTTGACACTGAATTGCAAATGTTTGGGAGCAAACGTTTTTTAATGAACAAAAGTTTTTTATTGAATTTTACAATATGCATTTTACATTTGACAAATAATTCCATCATAATTTCCGTTTAAATCATTGAAAATGATCACATTTACCTCCTGCGCAAAAACATAAACTCAACACAACTCATTATTTCCAACAATAACCTATCATAACTCTGTTGAGGAGGGGACCCAGCCTGGAGAAAAAAATAAAACCTGTGATATCCAGTTCATTGCCCCCCCTGCCCCAGGGGAGGTTGGATACAACCCAAAGGAGGGGAAAGGGAAGTGTGTTGTGACCCACCCAGTCTAGCTGGGCAGGAGCGGGAGAGGCAGGGGGTCCCCCACCTCTTGACTCTTTTGATTTTAGTCAGGTGTTCTAAATCTCTGTTGTCTATTTCTGGCTTCAGAATACATTATCCAAGGTTCCCATATCCTCAGGAACTGCTCCTTGTTACCAATTATATCTGCAGATGCACTACTCATCTGATAGTAGAAATCAATCTTATTCCTAATTACCGAGAATGAAGGTACCGATGTCCTCCAGTATCTAGCTATACTTAATTTAGTTATTGTGCAGATAAGTGCAACTAATTTATTAGCTCTTGAGTTCAGGTCTGGAAGAGGTTCGTGTAAGAGTGCCTGGGTAGGGGATAAATTAATTTGCCTTTCCATAATTTCACTCAGGAGAGACGATGCTTGGGACCAAATATTAGTCACGTGACAACAATGCCACCACATATGGGAATATGTCCCTCTCTCATTACAGCCTCGTAGACAATTTGTGTTAGCCTGTATCCTATGTATTCTAGAGGGGTGGAAATACCACTGAAATGCCACTTTAATAAAATTTTCTTTTAAGTGGGCATACAGAAAAAGAAGTACCAGATCTAAGGGTGTCACACCATTTTTTTGGTGTCCAAGTGAAATTAAATTCAGACTCCCATTTCATCATGCATGGTAATTTACTTGACGGATGAGGTGTATTAAATTGTATATATAAGTTGGAAATTGCCCCTCTAATCCGGTTTGTGGCCAAGCACAATCTCTCCAGGCATGAGCTAGTAGCTAACTTAGGCCTAGATTTGGAGTTCGGCGGTAGCCGTCAAAACCAGCGTTAGAGGCTCCTAACGCTGGTTTTGGCCGCCCGCTGGTATTTGGAGTCAGTGATTAAAGGGTCTAACGCTCACTTTTCAGCCGCGACTTTTCCATACCGCAGATCCCCCTACGCCATTTGCGTAGCCTATCTTTTCAATGGGATCTTTCTAACGCCGGTATTTAGAGTCGTTTCTGAAGTGAGCGTTAGAGCTCTAACGACAATATTCCAGCCGCCTGAAAATAGCAGGAGTTAAGAGCTTTCTGGCTAACGCCGGTTCATAAAGCTCTTAACTACTGTACCCTAAAGTACACTAACACCCATAAACTACCTATGTACCCCTAAACCGAGGTCCCCCCACATCGCCGCCACTCAATTAAAATTTTTTAACCCCTAATCTGCCGACCGCCACCTACGTTATACTTATGTACCCCTAATCTGCTGCCCCTAACCCCGCCGACCCCTGTATTACATTTATTAACCCCTAACCTGCCCCCCACAACGTCGCCGCCAGCTACTTAAAATAATTAACCCCTAATCTTCCGACCGCAAAGCGCCGCCACCTACGTTATCCCAATGTACCCCTAATCTGCTACCCCTAACACCGCCGACCCCTATATTATATTTATTAACCCCTAATCTGCCTCCCTCAACGTCGCCGTCACCTGCCTACACTTATTAACCCCTAATCTGCCGAGCGGACCTGAGCGCTACTATAATAAAGTTATTAACCCCTAACCCGCCTCACTAACCCTATCATAAATAGTATTAACCCCCTAATCTGCCCTCCCTAACATCGCCGACACCTAACTTCAATTATTAACCCCTAATCTGACGACCGGAGCTCACCGCTATTCTAATAAATGGATTAACCCCTAAAGCTAAGTCTAACCCTAACACTAACACCCCCCTAAGTTAAATATAATTTACATCTAACGAAATTAATTAACTCTTATTAAATAAATTATTCCTATTTAAAGCTAAATACTTACCTGTAAAATACATCCTAATATAGCTACAATATAAATTATAATTATATTGTAGCTATTTTAGGATTAATATTTATTTTACAGGCAACTTGGTATTTATTTTAACCAGGTACAATAGCTATTAAATAGTTAAGAACTATTTAATAGCTAAAATAGTTAAAATAATAACAAATTTACCTGTAAAATAAATCCTAACCTAAGTTACAAATAAACCTAACACTAGACTATCAATAAAATAATTAAATAAACTACCTACAATTACCTACAATTAACCTAACACTACACTATCAATAAATTAATTAAACACAATTGCTACAAATAAATACAATTAAATAAACTAGCTAAAGTACAAAAAATAAAAAAGAACTAAGTTACAAAAAATAAAAAAATATTTACAAACATAAGAAAAATATTACAACAATTTTAAACTAATTACACCTACTCTAAGCCCCCTAATAAAATAACAAAGCCCCCCAAAATAAAAAATTCCCTACCCTATTCTAAATTAAAAAAGTTACAAGCTCTTTTACCTTACCAGCCCTGAACAGGGCCCTTTGCGGGGCATGCCCCAAGAATTTCAGCTCTTTTGCCTGTAAAAGAATAAATACAATACCCCCCCCCAACATTACAACCCACCACCCACATACCCCTAATCTAACCTAAACCCCCCTTAAATAAACCTAACACTAAGCCCCTGAAGATCTTCCTACCTTATCTTCACCTCACCGGGTATCACCGATCGGTCCTGGCTCCGATATCTTCATCCAACCCAAGCGGGGGCTAGACATCCACTGAAGAAGTCCAGAAGAGGGTCCAAAGTCTTCCTCCTATCCGGCAAGAAGAGGACATCCGGACCGGCAAACATCTTCTCCAAGCGGCATCTTCGATCTTCTTCCATCCGGAGCGAAGCGGCAGGATCCTGAAGACCTCCAGCGCGGAACATCCATCCGGACCGACGACTGAACGACGAATGACTGTTCCTTTAAGGGACGTCATCCAAGATGGCGTCCCTCGAATTCCGATTGGCTGATAGGATTCTATTAGCCAATCGGAATTAAGGTAGGAATTTTCTGATTGGCTGATGGAATCAGCCAATCAGAATCTAGTTCAATCCGATTGGCCGATCCAATCAGCCAATCAGATTGAGCTCGCATTCTATTGGCTGATCGGAACAGCCAATAGAATGCGAGCTCAATCTGATTGGCTGATTGGATCGGCCAATCGGATTGAACTAGATTCTGATTGGCTGATTCCATCAGCCAATCAGAAAATTCCTACCTTAATTCCGATTGGCTAATAGAATCCTATCAGCCAATCGGAATTCGAGGGACGCCATCTTGGATGACGTCCCTTAAAGGAACAGTCATTTGTCGTTCAGTCGTCGGTCCGGATGGATGTTCCGCGCTGGAGGTCTTCAGGATCCTGCCGCTTCGCTCCGGATGGAAGAAGATCGAAGATGCCGCTTGGAGAAGATGTTTGCCGGTCCGGATGTCCTCTTCTTGCCGGATAGGAGGAAGACTTTGGACCCTCTTCTGGACTTCTTCAGTGGATGTCTAGCCCCCGCTTGGGTTGGATGAAGATATCGGAGCCAGGACCGATCGGTGATACCCGGTGAGGTGAAGATAAGGTAGGAAGATCTTCAGGGGCTTAGTGTTAGGTTTATTTAAGGGGGGTTTGGGTTAGATTAGGGGTATGTGGGTGGTGGGTTGTAATGTTGGGGGGGGGTATTGTATGTTTTTTTTACAGGCAAAAGAGCTGAACTTCTTGGGGCATGCCCCGCAAAGGGCCCTGTTCAGGGCTGGTAAGGTAAAAGAGCTTGTAACTTTTTTAATTTAGAATAGGGTAGGGAATTTTTTATTTTGGGGGGCTTTGTTATTTTATTAGGGGGCTTAGAGTAGGTGTAATTAGTTTAAAATTGTTGTAATATATTTCTTATGTTTGTAAATATTTTTTTATTTCTTGTAACTTAGTTCTTTTTTATTTTTTGTACTTTAGCTAGTTTATTTAATTGTATTTATTTGTAGGAATTGTGTTTAATTAATTTATTGATAGTGTAGTGTTAGGTTAATTGTAGGTAATTGTAGGTAGTTTATTTAATTATTTTATTGATAGTCTAGTGTTAGGTTTATTTGTAACTTAGGTTAGGATTTATTTTACAGGTAAATTTGTTATTATTTTAACTATTTTAGATATTAAATAGTTCTTAACTATTTAATAGCTATTGTACCTGGTTAAAATAAATACAAAGTTACCTGTAAAATAAATATAAATCCTAAAATAGCTATAATATAATTATAATTTATATTGTAGCTATATTAGGATTTATTTTACAGGTAAGTATTTAGCTTTAAATAGGAATAATTTATTTAATAAGAGTTAATTAATTTCGTTAGATGTAAATTATATTTAACTTAGGGGGGTGTTAGTGTTAGGGTTAGACTTAGCTTTAGGGGTTAATCCATTTATTAGAATAGCGGTGAGGTCCGCTCGGCAGATTAGGGGTTAATAATTGAAGGTAGCTGTCGGCGATGTTAGGGAGGGCAGATTAGGGGTTAATACTATTTATGATAGGGTTAGTGAGGCGGATTAGGGGTTAATAACTTTATTATAGTAGCGCTCAGGTCCGCTCGGCAGATTAGGGGTTAATAAGTGTAGGCAGGTGTCGGCGACGTTGAGGGGGGCAGATTAGGGGTTAATAAATATAATATAGGGGTCGGCGATGTTAGGGCAGCAGATTAGGGGTACATAGGGATAACGTAGGTTGCGGCGGTTTACGGAGCGGCAGATTAGGGGTTAAAAAAAATATGCAGGGGTCAGCGATAGCGGGGGCGGCAGATTAGGGGTTAATAAGTGTAAGGTTAGGGGTGTTTAGACTCGGGGTACATGTTAGAGTGTTAGGTGCAGACGTAGGAAGTGTTTTCCCATAGGAAACAATGGGGCTGCGTTAGGAGCTGAACGCTGCTTTTTTGCAGGTGTTAGTTTTTTTTTCAGCTCAAACAGCCCCATTGTTTCCTATGGGAGAATCGTGCACGAGCACGTTTTTGAGGCCGGCCGCGTCCGTAAGCAACTCTGGTATCGAGAGTTGCATTTGCGGTAAAAATGCTCTACGCTCCTTTTTTGGAGCCTAACGCAGCATTTGTTTGAACTCTCGATACCAGAGTTAAATTTATGGTGCGGCCAGAAAAAAGCCCGCGGAGCGTTAACAGCCCTTTTACCGCCGAACTCCAAATCTAGGCCTTAGTGTTGCCTAGAATTTCAGCTACTCTGGCTCTTATTTGGAAGTAGTGGTACCAGCTAGAATTCTCTAACCTATTAAGTTCAGCATACTGCTGAAAGGTAATAAACTTAGTCCCCACTAGAGTATCTGCAATTCGACATAAGCCCTTGTTTGCCCATTTCTCTTGTGTGATTTGATCAAACTTAGTGGATAATGTTACCAGTGGGGTCGCTTTCGATCCCCTCTGTATCAGAGAATATTTAGTAGTCAAGGTGTCCCACATTATCAGTGTGTGTGCTATGGTGACAAAGGATCTCCAGTTATAAGGTCTATCTTTTTTTTGGACCAGAGGAGTTTATAAATAGGATGTGTCATCATCATGTCTGATTCTATCTGTACCCATTGGATTTTATCTAAATGATTATGCCACAAAGAAGATTGTGCCACTCTAGCCGCATAATAATACGCTTTTAAATCTGGCAGGCCCATCCCGCCTCCCACCTTATGTCTAGTTAGGGTTTGTTTGTTTACTCTAGGTCTTCTGTATTTCCAAATGAATGCTATTAAGTCTTTTTGAATGTTCTGCAGTGTTAAAGTAGGAATGCTTATAGGTAGCGATCAGAAAAGATATAAAATTTTAGGCAGAATTGTCATCTTGATAGAAGTCAATCTACCATATAAGGAGATATTAAGCTTGCTCCATCTCGATAGTAGGTTTTTAATGTGTTTGAGCAAGGGTATGTAATTTAATTTATAAAGGTGGTCTAAATTGCTTGGGATGTTGATGCCCAGATATTTCATACCCCTGTCGGACCATGTGAAGTCAAAGTTCAATGTTAAAAGTTTTTTAGTGTGTTCTGGGAGGTGTACACTAATTGCCTCGCACTTATCATTATTAATCTTGTAACCCGATATATTGGCAAATTTGCCAATAATCGAGTATATCAGAGGGAGAGAGATCATAGGTTTGGTGACAGACAGAATAACATTGTCTGCAAACAAGCTGATCTTATGATCTTGATCGTGTATTTTAATGCCAGTGATATCTATATTTTGTCTGATACTAGCTGCTAATGGTTCGATACATAACGCGAAGAGTAGTGGCGATAAAGGGCAGCCCTGCCTGGTTCCATTGAGGATTTTAATAGGAGAGGACCTATATCCCGCTATTTTAATGAAGGTGGAAGGGTTAGAGTATATTGTAGAAATAGCTGCACAAAAATTTCCCGCAAAACCCATATGTTTTAGCACCGAGTCTAAGTAGCCCCATCTCACTCGATCAAATGCCTTCTCTGCATCTAGTGAAAGAAACAGAGAAGGCATCTTCTGTTTTGCTGAGTAATCTATCAAATCTATTATTTTCCGTATGTTGTCTGGGGCCTCCCTGTTCCTAATAAATCCCACCTGATCCTGGTGGATAAGCTTTGGAAGGATATCATTCAACCTGGTTGCCAAAATTTTGGTAAACAATTTAATGTCTAGATTAATTAACGAAATGGGTCTGTAATTTTTACAATGTTGCTTGCATTTTCCAGGTTTAGGCAACACTGATATGCGAGCCTCTAGAAGTTCCTGAGGGATCTCTCCGCCCTCTAACATATGAGTAAATATAGTAAATAAGATGGGGCTAATATCCTGTATAAGTGTTTTATAAAAAATACCTGAGTATCCATCCGCACCAGACGCCTTGCCAATCTTTAGACTACGAATTGCTTGTGTTACTTCTCGGATAGTTATGTGTGAGTTTAATTTGTCTAGGTCACCCTCATCAATTTTAGGCAATTTGCAGGCCTGTAAAAAATTATTTGTATCTGTCTCTAAATCAAGCGGGTTACCGTGTGCCGGAAGAGCATATAGTTTTTGATAGTACTGAGCAAAGGTATCTGCAATAATCCGTGGGTGATTAGAAACCTGACCACTAGTTGTTTGGATTTGTGGGACAGAAGTTACCCTAGATATTTCTTTTAGTTTAAATGCCAGCAGTTTGTCTGGTTTATTAGCTTGTATAAAATATTGGGCATCCACAAGTTTTAAGGACCTAGTTGCCTCATTTGTCAATAAGTTATCCAGTGAGTATTTTTTATCGTTCAATAATCTAAGTGTCCCATCATCATGTGTTATATGGTGTTGATATTGCAGATGCTTAATGTCTTGTTTGAGCTGCTCAATTTGAGTTAGATAGGCCCTATTTTGCTTGTTGGATTCTTTTATCAAGATGCCCCTCGCAAAAGCTTTAAGTGCTCCCCAAATATGCATAGGATTAGACACTGAGTTATAGTTTGTCTCAAGAAAGTGAGCTATTTCCGTCTGAAAACTCCGTGTGAACACTTTGTCCCGAAATAATGTTGGATTTATTGTCCAGCTTCTACCCCTGTATGGGTCAATTAAACCAGACATTTTTGTCAATACTATATTATGGTCCGACCAGGGAGCAGGCAAAATATCTGATGCCATTATCAGGGCGGTCATGATCTGGCTGACCAGGATAAAATCTATTCTAGAATATACCTTGTGTGCGCTAGAGTAAAATGAGTAATCTCTTGTTTTCGGGTTCATGTATCTCCAGCTATCTACTAGATTATGATCAAGGAAAAAAATCATACATGAGTTTTTTAGAGTTGTGGGAAGAAGGTGTTTGTGGGATCGATGATTTGTCTAGTTCCGAATTAACCACTAGATTAAAATCTCCCCCCAGGATTAGTCGGGATTTCTTCCAAGTAGTTAGCAGTTTCCCTATCTTAGACAGGAATGGGGCTTGACACTCGTTGGGGGCGTATATATTGCCAATAATTACATGTGTGTCATGTATTCTACCCTTAACAATGATAAATCTTCCTGACTTATCTATTATTACCTCGTCCTCCTTAAAATAAAGGTCTGAGTGGATCAAAATGGATACTCCACATTTCTTAGACTGGCATGTCGCGTGGAATTCAGTGGGGAAACCCCTGTCCCAATACTTTGGAGTTTTAACTTTTGTAAAATGGGTTTCCTGCAATAGGATTATATGGGCCTTTAGGAGTTTGTAAGCATCTAGGGCCTTACGTCTCTTTACATTTGAGTGCAGCCCTCTAACATTGTGGGAAACTATATTTATAGACATTTCTTAATTATGTGGGGGGTGTTCTTAATACACAAGGTAAAAAACTCACCAGTTGCAGTCCAGCTGGGTCTCCCTCCTCGGGCAAACATTAAACTATCGGTCAGTTCACTTGAGGTACATACAAACAGAGGCTTACCTATATATAATGTACAGAACGCTGAGATGGAAAAACATTTGTCAATTAGTGTAAACAACAATAAAACAGGTAACTGTGGACCATAATCGGTCAAAACTGGGATTAGGAATCCCAACATATAATAAAACGTAGAAACACACAGGATAACAAAGAACATGAAGAACAAAATGAACTTCGGACATGTAATATTGAAATGTTAACTACATTGCTTCAAAATAACAAACATTTGAATCATGCAAATGATTTGAGTGATTTGAATGAGAGGTGGATCTCTGTCTGAACAACCCTCATTAAATAATTAAATAGTGACCCGTGTGAGGTCTGGGTTGAGTCTTATCAATTATAACAAGTTCCTTGAGTGTACCCCTAAAGGGTAAGTCCAATAAAGCATCAAAACCCCCTGTCAGGGGAGCTATAAGAAAACTTGTAAGTTGTATCCCTGACTCAGGTCGGCTCTCTGAATCTTGGTTTCTCCTCTGTGTCTTCCCATTTTTGAGTATCCATGTACGTGTTAGGGCCTTTCGCTGAGGTTTGGGAGATTGTGCTGTGGGGAGCAAACGTTTTTTGACTAGGGGAGTGCTTTAACGTTTTTGTGGGCAATAACATTTTGGGCAGTTTTATTAAGGGCACACATGGCTTAACTTTTGGGTCTCAGAACCCACATGGCTCGTTATAACCGCTCTGGTGTGGCTCTGTAAGGCTGTGGAGACATCAAGTGAGATGGGCGGGGCCTATTTTCGCGCCTCAGATGCGCAGTTAGTTTGATCAGCAAGCAGCAAGCTCTAACTCCTGAGGGCCCTGGTGTATGTTTTGGGCCAAATTGAAGCTTTTACCCCACATTTTCGATCCCTGAGGGCAGGTAGGGCTACAGCAGGGCTGTGGCAAGGTGCTGAGAGGTTTTTTTTTCCGGATCTGGGCCTATTTTCGATCCGGTTTGCAAATTAAGGGGTTAATTGTTAAAAATGTTTGTTGTGCAATTTTAACTACCTATATTGTGTCTACATACAAAATTTTGAAAAATGTAGAGCATGTTTAGGCTGTTTTGCAGAAGGTGTATGCTTTTTTTCTCTTAAAGGCGCAGTAACGTTTTTTAAGATTGCTATTTTTTCACTAAATAAAGTGTTTTCATGCTTGTTTGTAGTCATTACTAGCCTATTCAACATGTCTGACATTGAGGAAAGTCAATGTTCAATATGTTTAGAAGCCATTGTGGATCCTCCACTTAGAATGTGTCCCTCATGCACTGAGTTCTTCAAGCAGTGGTGCCTTCTGTTTAAAGGGACATTCAACACTGCACACAACATTAATCTATGTTGAAAAACTAAAAATCAAGATCAAGCTGCAA
Organism: Bombina bombina; assembly: GCF_027579735.1. Lineage (NCBI taxonomy): Eukaryota > Metazoa > Chordata > Amphibia > Anura > Bombinatoridae > Bombina > Bombina bombina. Next base: position 59,526,114 of record NC_069503.1, read on the forward strand.
CGTGCCCCCTTTCTCTTACTTCCTGCCTTCACCGTTGAATCGTCTACGATAACTTCTAAATTTGTGTCCTAATATGGCTTCCTAACTCCCCCCACCGTGACGTATTGAGCTTCTTTTTCAAACCAGCAGCCAATGATATCCCATTCCTCGGACTGCAATGCAAAGCGCGTTCACGGCCCTTAGTGCATGCGCGATAAACTAGGAACACTAAAAGCGGAACCATAATAAGCAAAGTTGTTTCCGTTCCGCTTATATTACACATAGTACTCTATGGGCGACGCCGAAATTTGCACTGGTTTGGTATCCTATATACGGTGTAACCTAGAAGTTACGCTCATATATTTCTGCCGTCGCCCGTAGTTTTTTGGGCCATAGGCAGGTATACCAAACCAGCGCAGTTTGGTATCCAATTGTGACAGACCCTTCGGTCAGGACTGAAAGTGTTAACTTTATTTTCTAACCACAAGTGGCTGGCTCCAGCTACAATCTAATTAATGCTTAGCATTCTATTGTTTGATCACCTCCAGAGAGAAAAACGCCTAAGTGATAAGGAGAGTCAAGAGTGTCCTGTGGTTGAAGTGTTTAAGTAATATAATCCTATTGTATCATGTCAAGGGCGCTTCTCCCTTTTATCTAATGTACAACATTCTTTCAACCCCCATCTGTGGGGGGGTCAAAAACCTGTATAAATCTGTATGCTGCCTTCAAATAAAGTTATTATCCTGTTTTAAACCTGAAATGTGGAGCTTGGTCTCATGTTTGCAGGGAAACTGATCAAGGTTGTGAAGTGCTGATTCTGTATGCAGGACATTGTTCATCTGGTATTAACCCTTGGTATACAGTTGGTACCGTAACATTGGTGGCAAGCGACGGGAGAATCCTTATCGCCCAAAGGAGCAACTACGGATCCAGACCGAATGGGAACACCGTATGAAAGGCTAAAAAGAGCTACCCTTAAAGACCTGCTAGAGCAACGGGGCCAACAAACCAGTAACCTCAGGAAGAGGGAGATTATTGCAAGACTGACCGAGATGGACGGAGTATCAGGGCACGAAGGAACCAATGAGCCCAGCATGTCAGACAGAACCCCCGAAGAAGCAAGCTTTGACCGGGCGGTCAAAATAAGACTGGCACACTATGGCCCCAACCCATCTGCGGAAATTATCGACCGGGTCATAGCAGCTGTGGAGGCCAACCTACTTCGCCAAAGCGGCGTTGCAGCAGTCCAAGTCACCGCAACCCCAGTGGAAAAGAGAAAAGTGCATTTTACCGCTTTTAAAAACTTTCTGGAAACAGAAGGAGAGATTGATGGGTACCTTGCGGATTTTGAGAGACAATGTGCACTACACCAGGTACCCGCAGAGGACTGGGTCACGATATTATCCGGAAAATTATCCGGCCGGGCCAGTGAGGCTTTTCGGGCCATTCCAGATGAGGAAGTTGGGGATTATAATACTGTGAAAGAGGCTCTGCTCTCCAGGTATGCGGTTACACCGGAGGCATACCGGAGGCGGTTCAGAGACACTGTTAAATTGGCTGGCGATTCCTACGTTGAGTGGGCATGTAAGGTGCACCGCACAGCATCGCACTGGATGGCGGGGTGCAAAGCCGTGTCTGGGGAAGAGGTGCTGCAGCTATTCCTGTTGGAACATTGCTTTGACAAGTTATCAGCAGGAGTTAGGGAGTGGGTTCGGGACCGTAAACCCTCCACCCTGCATGAAGCTGCTCGCTTGGCAGATGAGTATACGGATGCCCGCAAACTGGACACTGCTACCACTAAGCCCCCTGCTAAAGTGGAGTACAGACCCCCGGCCACCCCAGCAGCTGCCATTTACCAACCCCCGGTGCACCGCTATGCCACACAGCCTCCAGTCACGAACTACCCTCAGGCAGCCCGGTTCACCTCACGGGATTACTCCCAGCCTATCCGGTGCTTTGGATGTAAGCAAATCGGACACAAAAGGTCGGAGTGTCCCCTCAACACGGCCAACCAAGCACAGTCCTGGAGGAGACCCGCCGGCGGAATCCCACGTAACCCTCAGCCCGCTGCCCACTGCGTAGAGGATCAAGAGTGTTGGGGCATCCTACATGAAGCAGACCCCGTACAAGCTGTCCATCGGGATAACCGGCAACAGCACCGGCAACTGGTTAAAGTAAATGGGAAGGAGGTCAGTGGTCTACGGGATACTGGTGCTACCATGACCTTGCTCCAAAAGAACTTGGTGTCCGAGAACCAGCACACTGGAGACACTGTGGCTGTGAGGGTGGCAGGGGGCACTGTGTTCCGCCTACCTGTTGCCCGGGTACATTTGGATTGGGGAGTGGGCGCTAGACATGTGAATGTGGGGGTCATGAGGGATTTACCAGCTGATGTTCTCCTTGGAAACGACTTGGCCCCCCTTGTTTCGGCCTACGCTCCCATGGGTCCCGTTGATGTTAACCCGGTGACTACCCGTGCCCAGGCCCGTGCCACCGAGACCGACCCACCTGCTGCTGAGACCCAGGTAAGACTCTCTTCCCCGACTTATACCCTAGACCAGACCCCCTTGAGTTGGGATACCCCAGAGACGTACGGGAGGGAAACCCGGGAGGATCCGACCCTTCAGAAGTACAGGGCTAGGGCAGACACTGGAGAAGAGGGAGTAGATGGGGAACGTTATGAGTGGATGGGGGATAGGCTATATAGAATCCCCAAACCTACCCAGAAAAGTACTGCCCTTCCGCCAAATCGGCAGCTGGTAGTGCCTGCGAAATACCGGCAAGAGATTCTGCGGATTGGGCACGATGTACCGTTAGCTGGACATCTAGGGTCCCGCCGCACCGCTCATAGGATCACCCAGAATTTCTTCTGGCCCAATTTTAACCGAGATGTGCGGGTATATTGTAGTACTTGTGACACCTGTCAACGGGTGGGTAAGCGGGGGGACCACCCCAAAGCTAGGCTTATGTCTATGCCTGTCATTGGGGAACCCTTTTCCCGCATAGCCGTTGACATTGTGGGTCCCCTTGCCAGGGCTAGTCCATCAGGTAAGAAGTATATTCTCACTGTGGTGGACTATGCCACTCGTTACCCAGAGGCAGTAGCACTGTCGAATATAGAGGCAGAGACAGTCGCTGATGCCCTAGTTAAGGTTTTTACTAGGGTCGGGTTCCCTAAGGAGATTCTCTCTGATCAGGGGACCCAGTTTACCGCGGTGCTCACCCAGCAGCTGTGGAAGGTGTGCGGCATTAAACCGTTGCTCAGTTCGCCTTATCACCCCCAGACTAACGGTCTCTGTGAGCGCTTTAATGGCACCCTCAAGCAGATGCTGAGGACCTTCACGGACACTTGCAGAGACTGGGAACGATTCCTGCCTCATCTGCTATTTGCGTACAGGGAGGTGCCCCAGGAGTCCACTGGGTTCTCTCCCTTTGAGTTACTCTATGGGAGAAGAGTCCGCGGCCCTCTGGACCTCATTAGAGGACACTGGGAGGGAGAGAGAGAGCAGGAGGGAACCCCCATCGTGCCATATGTTCTGGAACTCCGGGACCGCATGGAGAAACTGTCTCTGATTGTAAGAGGGAATCTCCAGGTGGCCCAGGAAAGACAGAAGGGGTGGTACGATCAAGGTGCCCGGCAGCGGGTCTTCCAGGTTGGACAGAAGGTTTTGGTGCTCAAGCCTGTGAAGGCCAACAAGATGCAAGCATCTTGGCAGGGCCCGTATAAAGTGTTATCCCGGGTGTGTGATACTACCTATGTTATAGCCAGCTGTGCAGATGAGAGGATCCAGCGATCCTTTCATGTGAACATGCTGAAGGAGTATCAGGAGAGGCCAGAGGACGTAGCCGCAGTATGTGCCCCTGCTGCAGATGACCCAGAGAACTTACCCCTACCCGACTTATTAGAGAAGGACCCCCAGACTGACCTCACTAGTCTTGTGCAGCTAGGGGACCGGTTGAACCCTACCGAGAGGGTACAGGCAAGACAGCTCCTGTGGGAGAAGCAGGCGACGTTCTCCCAAGAGCCCGGCTACACTACCCTAGCTGTACATAAAGTAGAGACTCCCGGACAGAATCCCCTGCGACAGCCTCCCTACCGTATACCCGAAGCAGTCCGAGAAGGAATGCGGAAGGAGATACAGGAGATGGCCCGGCTGGGAGTGATCGAGCCCTCCGATAGTCCTTGGGCTTCCCCTGTAGTCCTGGTACCTAAGAAGGATGGAACCACCCGGTTCTGTGTGGACTACAGGCGGCTCAACGAGAGGACCACCACTGACGCCTACCCGATGCCCCGGGTAGACGAATTACTAGACCGTATTGCTAGGGGGCGCTATCTGACAACCATAGACCTGTGTAAAGGCTATTGGCAGATTCCCCTGGCCGAGGATGCTATCCCCAAGTCGGCATTCGTCACCCCATTCGGCCTGTACCAGTTTAAGGTCATGCCCTTTGGGATGAAGAATGCTCCGGCTACCTTCCAGCGTATGGTGGATAGACTCCTTGATGGCTTCCAGGAATTTGCTTGTGCATACCTGGACGACATTGCGGTTTACAGTGGGTCCTGGGAAGAACACCTTACCCATGTAGGGCTGGTACTGGACAAGATTCGGGCCGCTGGCCTGACCTTGAAACCGGACAAGTGCCATCTAGGTATGGCTGAAGTACAGTACTTGGGGCACCGAGTGGGGTGTGGGAGCCAGAGACCGGAGCCAGCCAAGGTAGAGGCTGTGGCTAACTGGCCCACACCTATCACTAAGACCCAAGTACTAGCCTTCCTGGGGACGGCCGGGTATTACCGACGTTTTGTCCCCGACTACAGTACTATCGCCAAGCCCCTGACTGACCTGACTAAAAAGAACCTCCCCAAACAGGTCCTGTGGTCTCCAGCTTGTGAAGCCGCGTTTCAGGCACTGAAGCAGGCCCTTGTGAATGCCCCTGTCTTGGCTGCCCCAGTTCCCAACAAACGTTTTCTCATTCATACAGATGCTTCCATGTATGGACTGGGGGCTGTACTGAGTCAAGTCGGGGAGGATGGAGGAGAGCATCCTGTCGCATACCTAAGCAGAAAGTTATTACCTCGGGAAGTAAGCTATGCGGCAGTGGAGAAAGAATGTTTAGCCCTGGTCTGGGCACTGAAAAAGTTGAACCCTTATCTATATGGACAGGAATTTTCCCTCATAACGGACCACAATCCCTTAGTCTGGCTCAACCGGGTCTCAGGAGACAATGGTAGATTGCTGAGGTGGAGTTTAGCCCTCCAGCCCTATAACTTCACCATCAGCTACCGGCCCGGTAAGCTAAACGGGAATGCCGATGGATTGTCCCGGCAAACTGATATGCCTACCACCACCCAGTCCGGTCATCCCCAAGTTGACCCGCCAAAGGGTCAAGCCGGGTCTGCCGGAGTGTTCCACAAGGGGGGAGCTATGTGACAGACCCTTCGGTCAGGACTGAAAGTGTTAACTTTATTTTCTAACCACAAGTGGCTGGCTCCAGCTACAATCTAATTAATGCTTAGCATTCTATTGTTTGATCACCTCCAGAGAGAAAAACGCCTAAGTGATAAGGAGAGTCAAGAGTGTCCTGTGGTTGAAGTGTTTAAGTAATATAATCCTATTGTATCATGTCAAGGGCGCTTCTCCCTTTTATCTAATGTACAACATTCTTTCAACCCCCATCTGTGGGGGGGTCAAAAACCTGTATAAATCTGTATGCTGCCTTCAAATAAAGTTATTATCCTGTTTTAAACCTGAAATGTGGAGCTTGGTCTCATGTTTGCAGGGAAACTGATCAAGGTTGTGAAGTGCTGATTCTGTATGCAGGACATTGTTCATCTGGTATTAACCCTTGGTATACAGTTGGTACCGTAACACCAATATACAGCGTAAGGACTTACGTGGCGAAAATGGAGAAATCTTACTCCATTTTCACCTTGCCACAAAATGCAGCCGTAGTAAGCCTTACGCTGTCTATTGGAGCCCCGAAACTCCCTAAACTACCTGCTAAATAAACCTAACACCTAACGCATGTGCAATCTCTATCTACCTGTCAACCGCGATCTGCTAAATAAAACCTAACGCATGCGCAATGTCTATCTACCTGTCAACCACGATCCCCCGCCGCAATCCCTAATAAAGTATTTAACCCCTAAACTGCCGCACACGGACCCCGCCGCCACCTACATTAAAAGTATAACCCCCTAATGTGATCCCCCTACACCGTCGCAAGCTACATTACATACCCCCTAATGTGAGTCCCTTACACCGCCGCCATCTACCTTAACTACCCCCTAAAGTGAGCCCCTTACACCGCCGCCATCTATTTTAAAAATATTAACCCCTAATTTAATCCCCCTACACCGCCGCCAGCTATATTAACTATATTAACCCTAATTATATTAGGGTTAATATAGTTAATATCGTTATTATATTATATATATATTAAGTATAATAACCCTATCTAACTCTAACATCCCTAACTACATTCTTATTAAAATAGATCTAATTAATATTAATATTATTAATTAAAATATTCCTATTTAAATCTAAATACTTACCTATAAAATAAACCCTAAGATAGCTACAATGTAATTAATAATTACATTGTAGCTATGTTAGGGTTTATATTTATTTTACATGTAACTTGGTATTTATTTTAACTAGGTACAATAGCTATTAAATAGTTATTAACTATTTAATAGCTACCTAGTTAAAATAATTACCAATTTACCTGTAAAATAAATCCTAACCTAAGTTACAAATACACCTACACTATCACTAAATTAAATAAACTACAAATATCTAAACTAAAATACAATTAAATAATCTAAACTAAATTACAAAAAAACCCCACTAAATTACAAAAAAAAAAAAATATTACAAGATATTTAAGCTAATTACACCTATTCTAAGCCCCCTAATAAAATAATAAAGCCCCCCAAAATAAAAAAATTTCCCTACCCTATTCTAAATTAAAAAAGTTCAAAGCTCTTTTACCTTACCAGCCCCAAAGAATTCTGCTCTTTTGCATTTAAATAAATATACAATACCCCCCCCCCCCAACATTACAACCCACCACCCACATACCCCTATTCTAAACCCACCCAAACCCCCCTTAAAAAAACCTAACACTACCCCCCTGAAGATCTCCCTACCTTGTCTTCACCCAGCCGGGCCGAACTCTTCATCCGATCCGGGCGATGTCCAATCAAGCGGCAGTGAAGTCTTCTTCCATCCGGGCGATGTCTTCAATCAAGCGGCAGTGAAGTCTTCTTCCATCCGGGCGATGTCTTCAATCAAGCGGCAGTGAAGTCTTCTTCCATCCGTGCGATGTCTTCAATCAAGCAGCAGTGAAGTCTTCTTCCATCCGGGCGATGTCTTCAATCAAGCGGCAGTGAAGTCTTCTTCCATCCGGCGATGTCTTCAAGCAAAGCAGCATCTTCAATCTTCTTTCTTCGCTCCTCCGCCGCGGAGCATCCATCCGGCACGAAGACTAAATGAGGAATGAGGTACCTTTAAATGGCGTCATCCAAGATGGCGTCCGTCGAATTCCGATTGGCTGATAGGATTCTATCAGCCAATCGGAATTAAGATAGAAAAATCTGATTGGCTGATTCAATCAGCCAATCAGATTTTTCTAATTAGGGATGTTAGAGTTAGATAGGGTTATTATACTTAATATATATATATAATATATATATATTAAGTATATTAACTATATTAACCCTAATATAATTAGGGTTAATATAGTTAATATATATAATATATAATATAATAACTATATTAACTATATTAACCCTAATATAATTAGGGTTAATATAGTTAATATAGCTGGCGGCTGTGTAGGGGGATTAACTTAGTGGTTAATATTTTTAAAATAGATGGCGGCGGTGTAAGGGGCTCACTTTAGGCGGTAGGTAAGGTAGATGACGGTGGGGTAGGGGCTCACTTTAGGAGGTAGGTAAGGTAGATGGCGGCGGGGGTAGGGGCTCACTTTAGGGGGTAGGTAAGGTAGATGGCGGCGGGGTAGGGCTCACTTTAGGGGGTAGGTAAGGTAGATGGCGGCGGTGTAAGGGACTCACATTAGGGGGTATGTAATGTAGCTTGCGACGGTGTAGGGGGATCACATTAGGGGGTTATACTTTTAATGTAGGTGGCGGCGGGGTCCGTGTGCGGCGGTTTAGGGGTTAAATACTTCATTAGGGATTGCGGCGGGGGATCGCGGTTGACAGGTAGATAGACATTGCGCATGCGTTAGGTGTTAGGTTTATTTAGCAGGTAGTTTAGGGAGTTACGGGGCTCCAATAGACAGCGTAAGGCTTACTACGGCTGCATTTTGTGGCGAGGTGAAAATGGAGTAAGATTTCTCCATTTTCGCCACGTAAGTCCTTACGCTGTATATTGGATACCAAACTGCGCTGGTTTAGTATACCTGCCTATGGCCCAAAAAACTACGGGCGACGGCAGAAATATACGAGCATAACTTCTAGGTTATGCCGTATATAGGATACCAAACCAGCGCAAATTTTCGGTTTCGGTTTCGGTTTTCGGCCAAGTGCATCCCGGATTTTTGTATTCGGTTTCGGTCCAGAATTTCCATTTCGGTGCATCACTGGACTGTACTGTATGTGTGCCTGTACTGTATGTGTGTAAGTATGTGTGACTGTACTGTACGTGTGAATGTACTGTATGTGTGTAAGTATGTGTGATTGTACTGTATGTGTGACTGTACTGTATGTGTGAATATACTGTATGTGTGTAAGTATGTGTGAATATACTGTATGTGTGAATATACTGTATGTGTGAATAAACTGTATGTGTGTAAATATGTGTGAATATACTGTATGCGTGTAAGTATGTGTGAATATATGTGTGTAAGTATGTGTGAATATACTGTATGTGTGTAAGTATGTGTGACTGTACTGTATGTGTGTAAGTATGTGTGACTGTACTGTATGTGTGAATATACTGTATGTGTGTAAGTATGTGTGAATATATGTGTGTAAGTATGTGTGAATATATGTGTGTAAGTATGTGTGAATATACTGTATGTGTGTAAGTATGTGTGAATATACTGTATGTGTGTAAGTGTGAATATACTGTATGTGTGTAAGTGTGAAAAAAAATATATATATATATATATATATATATATATATATATATATATATATATATATATATATATATATATATATACACAGTATATTATACATTTAAAAGAATAGGCACTCACAGAAACTTATAGAGCCAAACAAATCTTATGTTGTATAAAAAAAAATTAAGATTTTGTTTTGCTCTATAAGGTTCTGTGAATGCCTATTCTTTCACTCTCTCACACACACACACTCAGGCATCTATTTATCAAGCCGTCAACCGCAAATACGCTGGAATTCCGCAGCGTATTTGTGGCGAGCCTGATTCCCCTTAGTTATCAAACCCTACAGACCGGCAAAAGTAGAATTTAGTGACGTAACATATGATCCGCCGGACTCAGTCCGACACAGATCGATGCTTACGTCACTACAGATGTTCCCAATGCAAATTCGCCACTATCTGACTACTTTTGCTAGTTATCAAATAACTAGCAGGTACGCTCTGCACTATTCCGGCCCAGCGTACCTGGTTTTCAATCCGCCACCTCCCATTGATTCCTATGGTAATGTTTACACCTAACACCCTAACATGTACCCCGAGTCTAAATACCCCTAATCTGCTTCCCCCCCCACCACCGCCACCTACATTATACTTATTAACCTCTAAACTGCTGCTCACGGACCCCGCCGCAACTATATAAAGTGTTAAACCCCTAAACCGCCGCTCCCGGAGCCCACCGCCACCTACATTATATTAATTAACCCCTAATCTGCTCCCCCTACAACCGCCGCCACTATATTAAATTTATTAACCCCTAAACCTAAGTCTAACCCTAACCCTAACACCCCCTAACTTAAATATAATTTAAATAAATCTAAATAAATATTCCTAGCATTAAAAAAAATTATTCCTATTTAAAACTAAATACTTACCTATAAAATAAAGCCTAAACTAGCTACAATATTACTAATAGTTACATTGCAGCTAGCTTAGGGTTTATTTTTATTTTACAGGCAACTTTGTATTGATATTAACTAGGTAGAATAGTTATTAAATAGTTATTAACTATTTACTAACTACCTAGCTAAAATAAGTACAAATTTACCTGTAAAATAAAACCTAACTGTGACGGATACCCCGGCTACCCTGATTGGGTAGCTCCGCCAAATGGGTCCTGCTTCCTCCCTGCCGACTGCAGCTATGTAGCTGGCAAGTGACCACAGCCTGTAGTCACCCCTGATGCCCGACAGCACCAGTACTCAGGGTCCCACCCTGTGGCAGACTCCAGCTACCAGACTAGGTAGCTCTGTCAGAGTGTCCTTCCTTTGCCTGGAACAGGCTGCTATGTAGCCCAGGAAAAGTGATTTTAGCTGGAGCAAACCCAAATAACTAGACAGCCTAGCATTCAGGTTTAACAGGAAACTGATTTTATTGAAAATATGCACTCCTTTTATACAGACAGCTCATCTTGATAAGACCCTGGACAATCCCACTATTTTCCCGCCATTCCCGCCCCTCCAGACAGCCCGGGGCACCTCCATAGGAGCCACAGTCCCACATAATCCCAATACATATGGGTGGCGGTTTCGGGGGTGATCCCGGTGTAGTGGCTCCCCTCCGGCAATTCCACCACCCCTTGTACTCCCCAGGGGCTACTAATCCCCAAAAAGAGCGGAGCTCTGGGGCACATGGTTGCTGGAGCAACCTGGGTTAAAGTTAGCGGGTGTTCTGCTGTCCTGTGGCCCACCAGGAGTTCCAGGAGCCTGGCCAGCCTGAGAGGGTTTGGGAGGGTGTCCGTTGTGAGGCGGCCGACCGGGAGTTTCAGGAGCCCTGCCAGCCTAGGAGGGTTTTGCTGGTCATAAACCAACTCTTCTCTGAACACAAAAAGAAGCCAACACAAAGCAAACAAACAGCTTCCAGAGATGGTGGTTGCTCTGAGAAGCCCCAAACCACTGAGAAACAACAGGGGTGAGGTTGTAGGGGGGTGGGGATTTAACCCTTGCAGCCCAGTATCCATGACTAGTGATGTCGCAAACTTAAAAATTTCGGTTCGCAAACGGCGGACTCGAACTTCCTCTACTGTTCACGAACCGGCGAACCGCCATTGACTTCAATAGGCAGGCGAACTTTAAAACCCACAAGGACTTTCTGGCCACATAGTGATGGAAAAGTTGTTTCAAGGGTATTAACACCTGGGACTGTGGCATGCTGGAGGGGGATCCATGGCAAAACTCCCATGGAAAATTACATAGTGGATGCAGAGTCTGCTTTTAACCCATAAAGGGCCTAAATCACCTAACATTAATAAATTGTTTGCAATAACGTGCTTTAAAACATCAGTTATGATGTCGTATCGATCAGGTAGTGAAAGGGTTACGCCCGCTTCACAGTGACAGACCAAACTCCAAGTGTAATGCACCGCAAACAACCGCAAACAGTCCATTTGCACAACCACGAGATAGATAGATTTGATAGATAGATACATAGATTACATAGATCAATAGATGCAATATACATATGATCGATAAAAATTACATAGATCAATAGATGCAATATACATTTGATAGATACAAATTACATAGATCAATAGATGCAATATCCATTTGATAGATACAAATTTTATCGATCAAAAAATGCAATATACATTTGATAGATACAAATTACATCGATCAAAAGATGCAATATACATTTTATAGATACGAATTACATCGATCAATAGATGCAATATACATTTAATAGATACGATTGATAGTTAGATAGATTTGATAGATAGATTTGAAAGATATATAATTTCCCTGACAGAGTATAACAATAAGGCATGCGGTCTGGGACCCGTGGTTGTGTTAAGTAGTACTATTCTTAGCAGTTTACTACTACCTGTTACTCCCCCTATCGGGGGAGGTCTATATGGCCTGCATTTTTGGAACAGGGAGATGGAAGAAGATGATTGGTCTGTCCTCCTACTTCAAATTTGTCAAAAACACAAGTGGCTGTCTCAAAACAGTCCGGACACGAGATAGATAGATTTGATAGATATACATAGATTGATAGTTAGAATCGATAGAAGATAAATAGATAGGTTTGATAGATATATAATTACCCTGAAAAAGTATAATAATAAAACATGCGGTCTGGGATCTATGGTAACTAGGTTGTGTTTATATTAGTACTATTCTTAGCACTTCAATCCCTGTAACTCCCCCTATCAAGGGAGGTCTATATGGCCTGCATGATTACCCTGACAAAGTATAACAACAAAACATGCGGTCTGGGACCCATGGTAACTAGGTTGTATTAAGTAGTACTATTCTTAGCACTTTAATCCCTGTTACTCCCCCTATCGGGGGAGGTCTATATGGCCTGCATGATTACCCTGACAAAGTATAACAACCAAACATGCGGTCTGGGACCCATGGTAACTAGGTTGTGTTAAGTATTACTATTCTTAGCACTTTCCTCCCTGTAACTCCCCCTATCAAGGGAGGTCTATATGGCCTGCATGATTACCCTACCAAAATATAACAATAAGACATGCGGTCTGGGACCCATGGTAACTAGGTTGTGTTAAGTAGTACTATTCTTAGCACTTTAATCCCTGTTACTCCCCCTATCGGGGGAGGTCTATATGGCCTGCATGATTACCCTGACAAAGTATAACAACAAAACATGCGGTCTGGACCCATGGTAACTAGGTTGTGTTAAGTAGTACTATTCTTAGGCACTTTAATCCCTGTTACTCCCCTATCGGGGGAGGTCTATATGGCCTGCATGATTACCCTGACAAAGTATAACAACCAAACATGCGGTCTGGGACCCATGGTGGTACTGGTATAACTAGGTTTTCTTAAGTAGTACTATTCTTAGCAGTTTAATCCCTGTGATGGTCTGTCCTCCTACTTCAAATTTGTCAAAAACACAAGTGGCTGTCTCAAAACAGTCCGGACACGAGATAGATAGATTTGATAGATAGATATACATAGATTGATAGTTAGATAGAATCGATAGAAGATAAATAGATAGATTTGAGTAGATATATAATTACCCTGAAAAAGTATAATAATAAAACATGCGGTCTGGGATCTATGGTTACTAGGTTGTGTTTTATATTAGTACTATTCTTAGAACTTCAATCCTGTAACTCCCCCCTATCAAGGGAGGTCTATATGGCCTGCATTGATTACCCTGACAAAGTATAACAACAAAACATGCGCGTCTGGGACCCATGGTAACTAGGTTGTGTTAAGTAGTACTATTCTTAGCACTTTAATCCCTGTTACTACTCCCCCTATCGGGGGAGGTCTATATGGCCTGCATGATTACCCTGACAAAGTATAACAACAAAACATACGGTCTGGGACCCATGGTAACTAGGTTGTGTTAAGTAGTACTATTCTTAGCACTTTAATCCCTGTTACTCCCCCTATCGGGGGAGGTCTATATGGCCTGCATCATTACTCTGACAAAGTATAACAACCAAACATGCGGTCTGGGACCCATGGTAACTAGGTTGTGTTAAGTAATACTATTCTTAGCACTTTCATCCCTGTAACTCCCCCTATCAAGGGAGGTCTATATGGCCTGCATGATTACCCTGACAAAGTATAACAACAAAACATGCGGTCTGGGACCCATGGTAACTAGGTTGTGTTAAGTAGTACTATTCTTAGCACTTTCATCCCTGTAACTCCCCCTATCAAGGGAGGTCTATATGGCCTGCATGATTACCCCTACCAAAATATAACAATAAGACATGCGGTCTGGGACCCATGGTAACTAGGTTGTGTTAAGTAGTACTATTCTTAGCACTTTAATCCCTGTTACTCCCCCTATCGGGGGAGGTCTATATGGCCTGCATCATTACTCTGACAAAGTATAACAACCAAACATGCGGGTCTGGGACCCATGGTAACTAGGTTGTGTTAAGTAATACTATTCTTAGCACTTTCATCCCTGTAACTCCCCCTATCAAGGGAGGTCTATATGGCCTGCATGATTACCCCTGACAAAGTATAACAACAAAACACGCGGTCTGGGACCCATGGTAACTAGGTTGTGGTTAAGTAGTACTATTCTTAGCACTTTCATCCCTGTAACTCCCCTATCAAGGGAGGGTCTATATGGCCTGCATGATTACCCTACCAAATATAACAATAAGACATGCGGTCTGGGACCCATGGTAACTAGTTTGTGTTTATATTAGTACTATTCTTAGCACTTCAATCCCTGTAACTCCCCCTATCAAGGGAGGTCTATATGGCCTGCATGATTACCCTGACAAAGTATAACAACAAAACATGCGGTCTGGGACCCATGGTAACTAGGTTGTGTGTAAGTAGTACTATTCTTAGCACTTTAATCCCTGTTACTCCCCCTATCGGGGGAGGTCTATATGGCCTGCATGATTACCCTGACAAAGTATAACAACAAAACATGCGGTCTGGGACCCATGGTAACTAGGTTGTGTTAAGTAATACTATTCTTAGCACTTTCATCCCTGTAACTCCCCCTATCAAGGGAGGTCTATATGGCCTGCATGATTACCCTACCAAAATATAACAATAAGACATGCGGTCTGGGACCCATGGTAACTAGGTTGTGTTAAGTAGTACTCTTCTTAGCACTTTAATCCCTGTTACTCCCCCTATCGGGGGAGGTCTATATGGCCTGCATGATTACCCTGACAAAGTATAACAACAAAACATGCGGTCTGGGACCCATGGTTACTAGGTTGTGTTAAGTAATACTATTCTTAGCACTTTCATCCCTGTAACTCCCCCTATCAAGGGAGGTCTATATGGCCTGCATGATTACCCTACCAAAATATAACAATAAGACATGCGGTCTGGGACCCATGGTAACTAGGTTAGTGTTAAGTAGTACTATTCTTAGCACTTTAATCCCTGTTACTCCCCCGATAGGGGGAGGTCTATATGGCCTGCATGATTACCCTGACAAAGTATAACAACAAACATGCGGTCTGGGACCCATGGTAACTAGTTTGTGTTAAGTAGTACTATTCTTAGCACTTTAATCCCTGTTACTCCCCCTATCGGGGGAGGTCTATATGGCCTGCATGATTACCCTGACAAAGTATAACAACCAAACATGCGGTCTGGGACCCATGGTGGGTACTGGTATAACTAGGTTTTCTTAAGTAGTACTATTCTTAGCAGTTTAATTCCCTGTGATTGGTCTGTCCTCCTACTTCAAATTTGTCAAAAACACAAGTGGCTGTCTCAAAACAGTCCGGACACGAGATAGATAAGATTTGATAGATAGAATACATAGATTGATAGTTAGATAGAATCAATAGAAGATAAATAGATAGATTTGTTAGATATATAATTACCCTGACAAAGTATAATAATTAAACATGCGGTCTGGGACCCATGTAACCTAGGTTGTGTTTAGTAGTACAATTCTTTTCACTTTAATCCCTGTTACTCCCCCTATCGAGGGAGGGTCTATATTGCCTGCCTGATAATCCTGACAAAATATAACAACAAGACATGCGGTCTGGACCCATGTTAACTAGGTGTGTGTTACATGTACTATTCTTAGCACTTTAATCCCTGTATACTCCCCCTATCAGGGGAGGTCTATATTGCCCTGCTTCGATTACCCTCACCAAATATAACCACAAGACATGCAGTCTGGGACCCATGGTAACTAGGTTTGTGTTAAGTAGGTACTGTTCTTATTAGTTAAATACCTGTTACAAAACCCCTAATGGGTGGGGAGGTCTACATGGCCTGCATGACTAGCCGTACCAAAATAAAACAAGCAAGACATGCGGTCTTGGACTTGGGACCCATGGCTAACTAGGTTGTGTAAAGTAGTACTTATTCTTAGCACTTTCATCCCTGTTACTCCCACCTCTTCGGGGGAGGTCTATCATGGCCATCATGATTAGCCTAACAAAGTACAACAATAAAACCTGCGCTCTTGGAACCATGTTAAGTAGGTTTAATTTCGGTATGTACTGTTTCTTATTAGTTAATACCTGTTACAACCCTAATGGTGGGAGGTCTATATGGGCCTGCATGATTAGCCGCACCAAATAAAAACACAAGACATGCGATCTTGGACTGGGACCCATGGCTAACTCGTTGTGTAAAGTAGTACTATTCTTAGCACGTTCATCCCTGTTACCACTCCCCACCTCTCGGGGGAGGTCTACATGGCCATCATGATTAAGCCTAACAAAGTACATACAATAAAACCTGCGCTCATTGGAACCATGTTAAGTAGGTTTATTTCGTAGTACTGTTCTTATTAGTTTAATACCTGTTACAACCCCTAATGGTGGGAGGTCTATATGGCCTGCATGATTATCCGCACCAAATAAAACAACAAGACATGCGGTCTTGGACTGGGACCATGGCTACCTAGGTTGTGTAAAGTAGAACTATTCTTAGCACTTTCACTCCTGTAACTCCCCCTATCAAGGGAGGTCTATATGGCCTGCATGATTACCCTGACAAAAGTATAACACAAAACATGCGGTCTGGGACCCATGGGTAACTAGGTTGTGTTAAGTAATACTATTCTTAAGCACTTTCATCCCTGTAACTCCCCCTATCGGGGGAGGTCTATATGGCCTGCATCATTACCCTGACAAAGTAAAACAACCAAACATGCGGTCTGGGGACCCATGGTAACTAGGTTGTGTTAAGTGAATACTATTCTTAGCACTTTCATCCCTGTAACTCCCCCTATCAAGGGAGGGTCTATATGGCCTGCATGATTACCCTGACAAAGTATAACAACAAAACATGCGGTCTGGACCCATGGTAACTAGGGTTGTGTTAAGTAGTACTATTCTAACACTTTAATCCCTGTAACCTCCCCCTATCAAGGGAGGTCTATATGGCCTGCATGATTACCCTGACAAAAGGTATAACAACAAAACATGCGGTCTGGGGACCCATGGTAACTAGGTTGTGTTAAGTAATACTATTCTTAGCACTTTCATCCCTGTAACTCCCCCTATCAAGGGAGGTCTATATGGTCCTGCATGATTACCCTACCAAAATATAACAATAAGACATGCGTCTGGGACCATGGTAACTAGGTTGTGTTAAGTAGTACTCTTCTGAGCACTTTAATCCTGTTACTCCCCCTATCGGGGAGGGTCTATATGGCCTGCATGATTACCCTGACAAAGTATAACAACAAAACATGCGGTCTGGGGACCCATGGTTACTAGGTTGTGTTAAGTAATACTATTCTTAGCACTTTCATCCCTGTAACTCCCCCTATCAAGGGAGGGTCTATATGGCCTGCATGATTACCCTAACCAAAATATAACAATAAGACATGCGGTCTGGGGACCCATGGTACTAGGTTGTGTTAAGTAGTACTATTCTTAGCACTTAATCCCTGTTACTCCCCCTAATCGGGGGAGGTCTATATGGCCTGCATGATTACCCTGACAAAGTATAACAACAAACATGCGGTCTGGGACCCATGGTAACTAGTTTGTGTTAAGTAGTACATATTCTTAGCACTTTAATCCCTGTTACTCCCCCTATCGGGGGAGGTCTATATGGCCTGCATGATTACCCTGTCAAAGTATAACAACCAAACATGCGGTCCTGGGACCCATGGTGGTACTGGGCATAACTAGGTTTTCTTAAGTAGTACTATTCTTAGCAGTTTAATCCCTGTGATTGGTCCTGTCCTCCTACTTCTTCAAATTTGTCAAAAACACAAGTGGCTGTCTCAAAACAGTCCGGACACGAGATAGATAGATTTTGATAGATAGATATACATAGATTGATAGTTAGATAGAATCAATAGAAGATAAATAGATAGATTTGTTAGATATTAATTTACCCTGACAAAGTATAATAATAAACATGCGGTCTGGGACCCATGGTAACTAGGTTGTGTTTTAGTAGTACAATTCTTTGCACTTTAATCCCTGTTACTCCCCTATCGAGGGAGGTCTATATTGCCTGCCTGATTATCCTGACAAAATATAACCACAAGACCTATGGCGGGTCTGGGACCCCATGTTAACTAGGTTGTGTTACATTGTACTATTCTTAGCACTTTAATCCTGTAACTCCCCTATCAGGGAGGTCTATATTGCCTGCCTGATTACCCTCACCAAATATAACCACAAGACATGCAGTCTGGGACCATGGTAACTAGGTTGTGTTAAGTAGTTACTGTTCTTATTAGTTTAATACCTGTTACAACCCCTAATGGTGGGAGGTCTACATGGCCTGCATGACTAGCCGTACCAAATAAAACAACAAGACATCGGTCTTGGACTGGGACCCATGGCTAACTAGGTTGTGTAAAGTAGTACTATTCTTAGCACTTTCATCCCTGTTACTCCAACCTCTCGGGGAGGTCTTACATGGGCCATCATGATTAGCCTAACAAAGTACAACAATAAAACCGTGCGCTCTTGGAACCATGTTAAGTAGGGTTTAGTTTCGGTAGTACTGTTCTTATTAGTTTAATACCTGTTACAACCCTAATGGTGGGAGGGTCTTAGTATGGCCTGCATGATTAGCCGCACCAAATAAAACAACAAGACATGCGATCTTGGACGGGGACCCATGGCTAACTCGGTTTGTGTAAAGTAGTACTATTCTTAGCACTTTCATCCTGTTACTCCCACCTCTCGGGGGGAGGTCTACATGGCCATCATGATTAGCCTAACAAAGTACAACAATAAAACCTGCGCTCTTGAACCATGTTAAGTAGGTTTATTTCGTAGTACTGTTCTTATTAGTTTAAATACTGTTACAAACCCCTAATGGTGGGATGTCTATATGGCCAGCATGATTATCCGCACCAAATAAAACAACCAAGACATGCGGTCTTGGACTGGGACCACATGGCTACCTAGGTTGTGTAAAGTAGAACTATTCTTAGCACTTTCATCCCTGTAACTCCCCCTATCAAGGAGGTCTATATGGCCTGCATGATTACCCTGACAAAGTATAACAACAAAACATGCGGTCTGGGACCATGTAACTAGGTTGTGTTAAGTAATACTATTCTTAGGCACTCTTCATCCCTGTAACTCCCCTATCGGGGGAGGTCTATATGGCCTGCATCATTACCCTGACAAGTATAACAACCAAAACATGCGGTCTGGGACCCATAGGTAACTAGGTTGTGTTAAGTAATACTATTCTTAGCACTTTCATCCCTGTAACTCCCCTATCATGGGGAGGTCTATATGGCCTGCATGATTACCCTGACAAAGTATAACAACAAAACATGCGGTCATGGGACCCATGGTAACTAGTTGTGTTAAGTAGTACTATTCTAACACTTTAAATCCTGTAACTCCCCCTACAAGGGAGGTCTATATGGCCTGCGATGATTACCCTGACAAAAGTATAACAACAAAACATGCGGTCTGGGGACCCATGGTAACTAGGTGTTGTTAAGTAGTACTATTCTTAGCACTTAATCCCTGTTACTCCCCCTATCGGGGGAGGTCTATATGGCCTGCATGATTACCCTGACAAAGTATAACAACCAAACATGCGGTCTGGGACCCATGGTAACTAGGTTGTGTTAAGTAATACTATTCTTAGCACTTTCATCCCTGTAACTGCCCTATCAAGGGAGGGTCTATATGGCATGCATGATTACCCTACGCAAAATATAACAATAAGACATGCGGTCTGGGACCATGGTAACTAGGTTGTGTTAAGTTAGTACTATTCTTAGCACTTTAATCCCTGTACTTCCCCCTATCGAGGGAGGTCCTATATTGCCTGCCTGATTATCCTGACAAAATATAACAACAAGACATGCGGTCTGGGACCCATGTTAACTAGGTTGTGTTACATTGTACTATTCTTAGCACTTTAATCCCTGTAACTCCCCCTATCAGGGGAGGTCTATATGGCCTGCTGATTACCCTCACCAAATATAACCACAAGACATGCAGTCTGGGACCCATGGTAACTAGGTTGGTGTTAAGTAGTACTGTTCTTATTAGTTTAATACCTGTTACAACCCATAATGGTGGGAGGTCTACATGGCCTGCATGACTAGCCGTACCAATAAAACAACAAGACATGCGGTTCTTGGACTGGGGACCCATGGCTACAACTAGGTTGTGTAAAGTAGTACTATTCTTAGCACTTTCATCCCTGTTACGCCACCTCTCAGGGGAGGTCTACATGGCCATCATGATTAGCCTAACAAGTACAACAATAAAACCTGCGCGTCTTGGAACCATGTTAAGTAGGTTTACTTCGGTAGTACTGTTCTTATTAGTTTAATACCTGTTACAACCCCTAATGGTGGGAGGTCTATATGGCCTGCATGATTAGCCGCACCAAATAAAACAACAAGACATGCGAACTGGACTGGGACCCATGGCTAACTCGGTTGTAGTAAAGTAGTACTATTCTTAGCACTTTCATCCCTGTTACTCCCACCTCTCGGGGAAGGTCTACATGGCCGATCATGATTAGCCTAACAAAGTACAACAATAAAACCTGCGCTCTTGGAACCATGTTAAGTAGGTTTATTTCGGGTAGTACTGTTCTTATTAGTTTAATACCTGTTACAACCCCTAATGTGGGAGGTCTATATGGCCTGCATGATTATCCGCACCAAATAAAACAACAAGACATGCGGGTCTTGGACCTGGGACCCATGGCTACCTAGGTTGTGTAAAAGTAGAACTATTCTTAGCACTTTCAATCCCTGTAACTCCCCCTATCAAGGGAGGTCTATATGGCCTGCATGATTACCCTGACAAAGTATAACAACAAAACATGCGGTCTGGGACCCATGGGTAACTAGGTTTGTGTTAAGTAGTACTATTCTTAGCACTTTAATCCCTGTTACTCCCCTATCGGGGGAGGTCTATATGGCCTGCATCATTACCCTGACAAAGTATAACAACCAAGCATGCGGGTCTGGGACCCATGGTAACTAGGTTGTGTTTAAGTAATACTATTCTTAGCAACTTTCATCCCTGTAACTCCCCCTATCAAGGGAGGTCTATATGGCCTGCATGATTACCCTGACAAAGTATAACAACAAAACATGCGGTCTGGGGACCCATGGTAACTAGGTTGTGTTAAGTAGTACTATTCTTAGCACTTTCATCCCTGTAACTCCCCCTATCAAGGGGAGGTCTATATGGCCTGCATGATTACCCTGACAAAGTATAACAACCAAACATGCGGTCTGGGACCCATGGTAACTAGGTTGTGTTAAGTAATACTATTCTTAGCACTTTCATCCTGTAACCCCCCCTATCAAGGGAGGTCTATATGGCCTGCATGATTACCCTACAAAAATATAACAATAAGACATGCGGTCTGGGACCCATGGTAACTAGGTTGTGTTTATATTAGTACTATTCTTAGCACTTCAATCCCTGTAACTCCCCCTATCAAGGGAGGTCTATATGGCCTGCATGATTACCCCTGACAAAGTATAACAACAAAACATGCGGTCTGGGGACCCATGGTAACTAGGGTTGTGTTAAGTAGTACTATTCTTAGCACTTTAATCCCTGTTACTCCCCCTATCGGGGGAGGGTCTATATGGCCTGCATGATTACCCTGACAAAGTATAACAACCAAACATGCGGTCTGGGACCCATGGTAACTAGGTTGTGTTAAGTAATACTATTCTTAGCACTTTCATCCCTGTAACTCCCCCTATCAAGGGAGGTCTATATGGCCTGCATGATTACCCTACCAAAATATAACAATAAGACATGCGGTCTGGGACCCATGGTAACTAGGTTGTGTTAAGTAGTACTATTCTTAGCACTTTAATCCCTGTTACTCCCCTATCGGGGGAGGTCTATATGGCCTGCATGATTACCCTGACAAAGTATAACAACAAAACATGCGGTCTGGGACCCATGGTAACTAGGTTGTGTTAAGTAATACTATTCTTAGCACTTTTCATCCCTGTAACTCCCCCTATCAAGGGAGGTCTATATGGCCTGCATGATTACCCTACCAAAATATAACAATAAGACATGCGGTCTGGGACCCATGGTAACTAGGTTGTGTTAAGTAGTACTATTCTTAGCACTTTAATCCCTGTTACTCCCCCTATCGGGGGAGGTCTATATGGCCTGCATGATTACCCTGACAAAGTATAACAACAAAACATGCGGTCTGGGACCCATGGTGGTACTGGTATAACTAGGTTTTCTTAAGTAGTACTATTCTTAGCAGTTTAATCCCTGTGATTGGTCTGTCCTCCTACTTCAAATTTTGTCAAAAACACAAGTGGCTGTCTCAAAACAGTCCGGACACGAGATAGATAGATTTGATAGATAGATATACATAGATTGATAGTTAGATAGAATCGATAGAAGATAAATAGATAGATTTGTTAGATATATAATTACCCTGACAAAGTATAATAATTAAACATGCGGTCTGGGACCCATGGTAACTAGGTTGTGTTTAGTAATACTATTCTTTGCACTTTAATCCCTGTTACTCCCCCTATCGGGGGAGGTCTATATTGCCTGCCTGATTATCCTGACAAAATATAACAACAAGACATGCGGTCTGGGACCCATGTTAACTAGGTTTGTGTTACGTTGTACTATTCTTAGCACTTTAATCCCTGTAACTCCCCCTATCAGGGGAGGTCTATATGGCCTGCCTGATTACCCTCACCAAATATAACCACAAGACATGCAGTCTGGGACCCATGGTAACTAGGTTGTGTTAAGTAGTACTGTTCTTATTAGTTTAATACCTGTTACAAACCCCTAATGGTGGGAGGTCTACATGGCCTGCATGACTAGCCGTACAAAATAAAACAACAAGACATGCGGTCTTGGACTGGGACCCATGGCTAACTAGGTTGTGTAAGTAAGTACTATTCTTAGCACTTTCATCCCTGTTACTCCCACCTCTCGGGGGGAGGTCTATATGGCCATCATGATTAGCCTAACAAAGTACAACACTACAACCTGCGCTCTTGGAACCATGTTAAGTAGGTTTATTTCGGTAGTACTGTTCTTATTAGTTTAATACCTGTTACAAACCCCTAATGGTGGGAGGGTCTATATGGCCTGCATGATTAGCCGCACCAATAAAACAACAAGACATGCGATCTTGGACTGGGACCCATGGCTAACTCGGTTGTGTAAAGTAGTACTATTCTTAGCACTTTCATCCCTGTTACTACCCACCTCTCGGGGGAGGTCTACATGGCCATCATGATTTGCCTAACAAAGTACACACAATAAAACCTGCGCTCTTGGAACCATGTTAAGTAGGTTTATTTCGGTAGTACTGTTCTTATTAGTTTAATACCTGTTACAACCCCTAATGGTGGGAGGGTCTATATGGCCTGCATGATTATCCGCACCAAATAAAAACAACAAGACATGCCATCTTGGACTGGGACCCCATGGCTACCTAGGTTGTGTAAAGTAGAACTTTTACTGTAGCACTTTCATCCCTGTTACTCCCCCTATCGGGGGAGGTCTATATGGCCTGCATGATTACCCACACCAAAATATAACGACAAGACATGCGGTCAGGGAACCATGGTAAGGTTACTTCCTTTTGCACAATCAAGTATACCAGTTGCAGAACAGAGTTCTGACCCTCGCATTATGGCTGCACCTCTCCCTAAAAGAGGCATCTGTTACAGAGTCTGTGGGCATTTATGCAAAGAGGCTGCCTGCCTAAAAGGAGCAGCAAGGGCAGTACAGGTCGTTCTCCTTCAGCCGTTTTATACGATGGCCCACGACCCTTAACAGCCACAACAAAATCAAACACCACATATGCATCCTTTTGCACAATAGAGTACAGGTATGGCATTGATTGAGGAACCCGGAGGATAATTTAGAGGAACCGGAATATTGAACAAAAAATGTGCTTGGACACCCAGTACAGGGTCGTTCTCCTTCAGCCTTTTTATACGATGGGCCACGACCCTCAACAGGCACAACAGCATGAAACACCACATATGGCCACCCTTTTGCACAATCGAGTACAGGTATGGCATTGATTTGAGGAACCCGGAGATAATTTAGAGGAACCGGGAATATTGAACCAAAAATGTGCTTGGACACCAGTACAGGTCGTTCTCCTTCAGCCTTTTTATAAGATGGCCCACGACCCTCAACAGACACAAAAGCATGAAACACCACATATTGCCATCCTTTTGCACAATAGAGTACAGGTATGGCATTTGATTTGAGGAACCCGGAGATAATTTAGAGGAACCCGGGAATATTGAACAAAAAACGTGCTTGGACAACCCAGTACAGGTCGTTCTCCTTCAGCCTTTTTATAAGATGGCCCACGACCCTCAACAGACACAAAAGCATGAAAACACCACATATGCCATCCTTTTGCACAATAGAGTACAGGTATGGCATTGATTTGAGGAACCCGGAGATAATTAGAGGAACCGGGAATATTGAACAAAAAACGTGCTTGGACACCCAGTACAGGTCGTTCTCCTTCAGCCTTTTTATACGATGGCCCACGACCCAAAACAGGCACAACAGCATGAAACACCACATGTGCCATCCTTTTGCACAATAGAGTACAGGTATGGCATCGATGGAACCCGGAGATAATTTTTCGGAACCAAGAGATGGAAAAAGATGCTTGGTCGGTCCTCCTACTTCAAATTTGGGCACTGTCGCGTGCAATGTACTGTGCCACCAGATATGAGTGGTGTGTTAAGTAGTACTATTCTTAACAGTTTAATCACCTGTTATGTGCCTTTTTTTTTGCTTTGAGTTTTGTAGCCACAGTGCAGCAGCAGAGGCCAGAAAAATTAGGCATGTACAAATGCCTTAAAAATTCGGTATTGTTGCAGCCGCTGCTGTAGCAGCGGCCAGAAAAAATTGATGTTTGTAAAAAAGTTAGAAAGTGCCCTAAAACCTTGCGGCTTGAAACACTAGCTGTTGGTGGATAAGCCACGCAAGTCATCCTGCATTATAAGAAAAAAAAAGCCAGCATGTGTACCATTTGTAGCCCAAGGCAGCTCATCTCATCATCAGGCCCTTTTTTACTCAAATGTATCACCCAATGTCAGTCCCTTCGGGATCCATCCCTCATTCATTTAATAAAGGTGAGATAATCAAGACTTTTTTTACCTAGACGACTTCTCTTCTCAATGACAAAACCCTCCTGCTGCACTGAAGGTCCTTTCGGACAGGACACTTGAAGCGGGGCAGGCCAGAAGTTCAATTGCAAATTGAGATAGCTCAGGCCACAGGTCAAGCCTGCACACCCAGTAGTCAAGGGGTCCATCGCTCCTCAGAGTGTCGAGATCCACAGTTAATGCTAGGTAGTCTGCTACCTGTCGGTTGAGTCTTTCTCTGAGGCTGGATCCCAAAAGGCTCTGGCGATGCATAGGAGTTAAAAAGGTCCTCCATGTCCTCCATCAACAACACGTCAGGAAAGCGTCCTATCCTTGCCGCCGTGGGAGGAGGAGGAGGATTACTTTCATCTCTTCCCCTGTTAGATTCCCGTTGTGCTGTGACATCACCCTTATACGCTGTGTAAAGCATAGTTTTTAATTTATTTTTGAAATGCTCAATCCTTTCCGACTTGTGGGAATTTGGTAACATTTCAGGCACTTTTATGCTTATACCGGGGGTCTAGTAGCGTGGACACCCAGTACAGGTTGTTCTCCTTCAGCTTTTTTTATACGAGGGTCCCTCAACAGGCACGACAGCATGAAAGACCCCATTTGCACAAGGTTGGATGCCGAGCTAATCATGTCCCGTTCCTCGTCCTCACTGATGTCACTGAGGGTATCTTCTTCCCCCCAGCCACGTACAAACACCACGGGTACCAGAGAGGTGACAAAACGAGCACCCTGGGATGCCTGTTGTGCTTGGTCTTCCTCCTCCCTCCTCCTCAAAGCCACATTCCTCCTCTGACTCCTCTTCCTCACAATCCTCTTCCTGCAATGCCGCAGGTCCAGCAAGCGATGCTGATAAGGCTATTTCTGGTGGTGATGGACACCACAACTCTTCCTCTTCACGCTCATCTATGGCCTGATCCAGCACTCTTTGCAGGGCACGCTCCAGGAAGAAAACAAAGGGTATGATGTCGCTGATGGTGCCTTCGGTGCGACTGACAAAGTTTGTCACCTCCTCAAAAGGACGCATGAGCCTACAGGCATTGCGCATGAGCGTCCAGTAATTTGGCAAAAAAATCCCCAGCTCCCCAGAGGCTGTCCTAGCACCCCGGTCATACAAATACTCATTAACAGCTTTTTCTTGTTGGAGCAGGCGGTCGAACATTAGGAGTGTTGAATTCCTTCGTGTCGGGCTGTCGCAAATCAAGCGCCTCACTGGCATGTTGTTTCAACGCTGGATATTGGACAAGTGCGCCATGGCCGTGTAGGAACATCTGAAATGGCCACACACCTTCCTGGC
Source organism: Bombina bombina (assembly GCF_027579735.1). NCBI lineage: Eukaryota > Metazoa > Chordata > Amphibia > Anura > Bombinatoridae > Bombina > Bombina bombina. The sequence goes on from NC_069503.1 coordinate 59,552,574, forward strand.
CTGCTTCAGGATGTCCTGTAAGCCTGGGTACTTATGCACAAAGCGTTGTACAATCAGATTACACACATGTGCCATGCACGGCACATGTGTCAACTTGCCCAATTTCAGTGCCGCCACCAAATTACTTCCATTGTCAGAAACAACCTTGCCTATCTCCAGTTGGTGCAGAGTCAGCCACTGATCCACCTGTGCGTTCAGGGCGGACAGGAGTGCTGGTGCGGTGTGACTCTCCGCTTTCAGGCAAGTCAACCCCAAGACGGCGTGACACTGCCGCATCCGGGATGTTGAATAGTACCTGGGGAGCTGGGGGGTGCCGTTGATGTGGAGCAAGACGCAGAAGCAGAAGAGGACTCAGCCGAGAAGAGGTTATGGAAGAGGATGGAGTAGGAGGAGTAGAGGATGGTAGCAGCAGGCCTGCCTGCAAGTTGTGGCGGTGTCACCAACTCCTCTGCAGAGCCACGCATTCCATGCTTGTCAGGACGTCAGCAGGTTTACCCAATGCGCAGTGAAGGTGATATACCTGCCCTGACCATGCATTGCAGACCAGCTATCAGTGGTCATATGGACCCTTGCCCCAACGCTGTGTGCCAGACATGCCATTACTTCCTTTCGCACAATGTGAGTACAGGTTTGGGATTGCCTTTTGTGAAAAGAAATTTCTGCCAGGTACCTTCCACTGCGGTGTACCAATAGATACAAATTATTTGAAAGAATCAGACTCCACCAGCTTGTATGGTAAAAGCTGGCGGGCTAAGAGTTCAGACAAGCCAGCTGTCAGACCGCCGGGCAAGGGGGTGACTTTGAGAAATTGGCTTCTTACGCTCAAACATGTCCTTGACAGACACCTGACTGTGGGCAGATGACCAGGAACTGCTACGTAAGAGAGACTCAGTGGAGGATGGTTGAGAGGGGGCAAGGAGGACAGCAGTGGTTGAAGTGGCTGAAGATGCTGGAGCAGGAGGAGGAGGGCGGCTTTGAGTTTGTGTGCTGCTTCTACTCATGTGTTCTTCCCATCGGTGTTTGTGGATGTGAGACCATGTGCCTTCGCAAAGCAGTTGTACCTAGGTGGGTGTTGGACTTCCCATGACTCAGTTTCTTTTGGCACAGGTTGCAAATGGCATCACTGTTATCAGAGGACAGACACACCAAAAAAATGCCACACTGCTGAGCTCTGCGATGACGGCATTCTGGTGGGTGGCAACAGCATGTGTTGATTGGCGTCTGTGTGCTGTCCTGGCTGACCCCGGGGGGCCCGATGCATGCTGTCTGACTGTGCCACTAGCTTCCTTGAGACGATCTCCCCCCTGCTTCCAACTCGTCTCCTCCTCCTCCTCCTCTCTGTCTCCCCATCTGAACTTTTCCCCTCTTCTTCTTCTCTTCTAGCAGGCACCCACGTGACATCCACCAACACATCATCATCAACCGCTTCACTTGTATCTGACACATCAAGAAAGGAAGCAGCAGCGGGTACAACATCATCATCATCACACCGTACCTCCATGCCTGTAATGCTGCCTGACTGAGACATATCATTGTATCTACATCCTCTGTCAATGATGGTTGCGCATCACTTATTTCTTCCAACTGATGTGTCAATAACTCCTCTGACAGATCAAGTGAAGCGGCTGTGGTGCTAGTGTTGGTGGTGGCGACAGGCGGGCGAGTGGCACTGGTCACTTGAGAGGTGCCCAAAGCACAGCTGCAGGTGGATGGTGCGTCAAGGTTAGGAGGAGTAGGAGCGGAAGCTGTAGAAGATTGGGGTGTCCTTTGTTAGACCATTCAACTAGGTCCTCCTCAGAACTTTTTGTGTCCCCCCTGGCACCTGGCGTCTGAACAATGTGCATATTTGTAGGGTCTAAAGGAATCACAGCACCACGACCACGACGGCACCTGCGGGGTGGCCTGCCTCTGCCTGTCATTTTTTTTAAAATGTACACTTACAATACTATTAAACAAATTATGAGTGGTGGCCACTGGGCAAGTGGGCACAGTATACGCTGTGAGCCTGACAACAAAAAAAGACTGATGTTTAAAAGTCAAAAATGTTTATTTTTTTAAATATTAAAAGTACTGTGACAACAAATATGATGGTGGCACTAGTTGGCAAAGTGGGCCCTGGCTGGCACACACACTGGGAGGAAGGCAACTGCAACTAGATTACACTAGCTGAGTGATGCTTCACAGTCCAAAATTTTTTTTTTTTAAAAATTGATAATACTGTTAGAACAAATATGATTGGTGTAACTAGTTGGCAAGTGGGCCTGGCAATAACGCTGGCAGGCAGGCAGGCAACTGCAATTCAATGGCACTAGCAGACTGATGATTCACAGTAAAAAAAGTTTTTAGTTTAAATATTTTCAAACCTGTTAGAACAAATATGATTGGTGGCACTAGTTGGCTTGGCAAGTGGGCCTGGCACACACGCTTGGGAGGAAGGCAACTGCAATTTGATTACATTAGATGACTGATGTTTCACTAATCAAGAAATTTTTTATTTAAAAAATTTAACAATACTGTTAGAACAAATATGATTGGTGTAACTAGTTGGCAAGTGGGCCTAGCAATAACGCTGGCAGGCAGGCAGGCAACTGCAATTCAATGGCACTAGCAGACTTGATGATTCATAGTCAAAAAAAGTTTTGATTTAAAATATTTTCAATACTGTTACAACAAATATGATTGGTGGCACTAGTTGGCTAGTGGGCCTGGCACACACGCTGGCAGGCAGGAAACTGCAATTCAATTGCACTAGCAGACTGATGATTCACAGTCTAAGAATTTTTTTGTTTAAATATTTACAATACTGTTAGAACAAAATATGATTGGTGTAACTAGTTGTAAAGTGGGACTGGCAAACACGCTGGCAGGCAGGCAACTGCAATTTCAATGCACTAGTAACAGACTGATGATTCACTGTCAAAAAAGTTTTGATTTAAAATATTTTCAATACTGTTACAACAAATATGATTGTGGCACTAGTTGGCTAGTGGGCCTGGCACACCACGCTGGCAGGCAGGAAACTGCAATTCAATTGCACTAGCAGACTGATGATTCACAGTCAAAAAAGTTTTGATTTTAAATATTTACAATACTGTTATAACAAAATATGATTGGTGGCAATAGTTGGCAGCAAGTGGGCCTGGCACACATGCTGGCAGGCAGGCAACTGCAATTAGATTACACTAGCAGACTGATCTTTCACAGTCAAAAAATATTTTTTTAAAATATTTACACTACTGTTATATACAAATATGATTGGTGGCACTAGTTGGCAAGTGGGCCTGGCACACACGCTGGCAGGCAGGCAACTGCAATTCAATTGCCCTAGCAGGCTGATGATTCACAGTCAAAAAAAGTTTTTATTTAAATATTTACACTAACTGTTATAACAAATATGATTCGTGGCACTAGTTGGAAAGTGAGCCTGGCACTCACGCTGGCAGACAGGCAACTGCAATTAAATAACAATAGCAGACTGATGTAACAGTTTGTTTTTAAAAAAGTTACACTAATGTTACAACAGATAGGAGTGATGGCACTCAGGATAGAAACTAGGCACAGTATGTGCTGGCAGCCTGACACACAGGCTGGCACTAGTGGCAGGCTGGCCTGTAAAATAAAATTAAATAACACTAGAAGACTGATTGTAAAAGGTTTTTTTACAAAATTTAACTAATGTTACACCAGATAGGAGTGGTGGACTGGCACTGAGGATGGAAGTAGGCACAGTATATGCTGGCAGCCTGACACACAGGCTGGCACTAATGGCAGCCCAGGCTGGCCTGGCAACTAAAATTATATAACAATAGCAAACTGATGTAAAAAAATATACACTAATGGTACACCAGATTATAAGTGGTGGAAAATAGAGCTATTAATCACACTATATGATGTGGGCCAGAACCACAACAGGCCTGATGGAAAATGAAATTAGATTAGACTAGCAAAATGATTTAAAAGTTTTTTTTTTTAAATTTAAAATAATGTTAAGCAGATATGAGTGGTGGCTGGCTGCTGCTAGGACAGCAATTAACCACAGTATGCTGTGTAAGCCAGAAACACACAGGCCTGATAGAAAATGAAATTTAGATTACACTAGCAAAATGATTTAAACGTTTTTTTTTTTTAAATTTAAAATATTGTTAAGGAGATATGAGTCGTGGCTGCTAGGGCAGCAATTAACCACAGTATGCTGTGTAAGCCAGAAAACACACAGGCCTGATAGAAAATGAAATTAGATTACACTAGCAAAATGATTTAAACGTTTTTTTTTTAAATTTAAAATAATGTTAAGCAGATATGAATGGTGGCTGGCTGCTGCTAGGACAGCACTTAACCACAGAATGCTGTGTAAGCCAGAAACACACAGGCCTGATAGAAAATGAAATTAGATTACACTAGCACAAATGATTTAGACGTTTTTTTTTAAAATTTAAAATAATATTAAGCAGATATGAGTCGTGGGCTGCTAGGTATGGCAGCAATTAACCACAGTATGCTGTGTAAGTCAGAAACACACAGGCCTGATAGAAATGAAATTAGATTTACACTAGCAAAATGATTTTAAAACGTTTTTTTTTTTAATTTAAAATAATGTTAAGCAGATATGAGTGGTGGCTGCTAGGTAGGGCAGCAATTACCACAGTATGCTGTGTAAGTAAGAAACACACAGGCCTGATAGAAAATGAAATTAGATTACACTAGCAAAATGATTTAAACGTTTTGTTGGTTAAATTTCACACTAATATTAAGCAGATATCAGTGGTGGCACTAATCACAGTATATGCTGTGGAGCCTCACACACAAGCTGTAAAGCCAGGCAAATGCAAATAAAATTACAAATAATAATAAAAAAAAACAACTGAAGTTATAGCCCTAAAAAGTGCTTTTTGGGGTGCTGTCCTTACAGCAGAGATTAGATGAGTCCTTCAGGACTGTAGTGGACACTAAATACACTAGCCTAGCTATCTATTTCCCTATAATGTCAGCAGCAGCAACACTAAAGCTCCTCTCACTAAGGAAAGCAAGATCGTAATGAGTCTAAAATGGCTGCTGCCAAGGAGCTGGGGAGGGTCTGTGAGGGAGTATCTGCTGCTGATTGGCTCAAATGTGTCAGAAGGCTGTGACATACAGGGGTCAAAAGTTTCCTCTATGATGACACATAGGGGGCGGAATCGAACATTGCATATGTTCGCCCGCAGCGGCGAACGCGAACAAGCTATGTTCGCCGGGAACCTGTTCTCCGGCGAACAGTATGCGACATCACTATCCGTGACAACTCCCCCCTTCCAGTTCAGCTGACCCGGCTAGATCCCCCACGGGTCTACTGGTGTATGTCCGAGGAGCATTCTATTTCAGTTCTGCCGGGAAAGTCCATCGGCATTCCCATTGCTCTTTCCTGGCCTATACTGAACGTTAAAGTTAAAGGGCTGCAGGGCTAAACCTCCATCTTAGTAGGACGTCCATTATCTCCCGACACTCGATTAAGCCACACCAGGGGGTTGTGATCGTTGAGGACAGTGAAGGGTCTTCCATAGAGGTACGGTTGTAATTTCTTGAAGGCCCATACCAGTGCCCAGGCATTCCTTCTCCACCGCCGCATAGCCTACCTCCCTGGGCAGCAGTTTTCCTACTAATGTAGGCTATGGGGTGGTCTTGTCCTTCTTCGTCTAGCTGGCTTAGTACTGCTCCCAATCCAAACATGGAGGCATCTGTGAAGACACAAAAACGTTTGGTGGGGTTAGGCGCGGCCAGGACTGGGGCAAAGATCAAGGCAGACTTGAGCCTCTGAAAGGTGTTTTCACATTCTGGGGACCACAGTACCTGTCGGGGAAGTCTTTTACGAGTCAGGTAGGTCAGGGGGTTTGGCTAGGGTGCTATAATTGGGGATGAACCTTCGGTAATAGCCGGCGGTACCTAGGAAGGCTAAGACCTGGGGTCTTAGTTCGAGGAAGTGGGCCAGTTTGCACTGCCTCAACCTTGGTGGGCTCCGGCAGCTGCTGCCCACAGCCTACTCGGTGGCCCAGGTACTGGACTTCCGAGCAGCCTATGGTGCATTTGTCGGGTTTTCAGGGTCAGCCCGGCAGTTCTGAGGCAATCTAGAATGATGCCCAGCTGGATCAAATGATCCTCCCAGGTGTCGCTAAAGATGGCCAATGTCATCCAAGTAGGCACAGGCATAGTCTTGGAGGCCATCCAGCAGGCGATCCACCATTCTCTGAAAGGTGGCTGGTGCGTCTCTTCATCCCAAACGGCATGACTTTAAACTGGTAGAGGCTGAAAGGGGTGATAAAGGCGGACTTGGGAACGGAGTCAGGGTCTAGTGGAATCTGCCAATACCCCTTGCAGAGGTCAAGGGTAGTTAGGAAGTGACCCCTGGCGATTCTATCTAAGAGGTCATCGACACGGGGCATGGGATAGGCATCGGTTTGGTTCTGTCATTGAGTCAATGCAGAACCAGGTAGTAACCATCTTTCTTGGGGGACCAGCACCCCCAGGGAGGACCAGGGACTGTTGGATGGTTCAACCAACACTGAGGTCCAACATTCCTCGGAGCTCCCAGGTGCATACTGTCTCTGACAGCTTCAGGTACTCCGTAAGCTGCCTGTCTCAGGGGAGCTTGTCCCGGGGTTTCCACTCGGTGCACAGCCACTGTGGTGTACCCAGGGACATTGTGAGAACATCTCCTGGTGGTCCTCTAGTTAATGCCGGATCTGCTGTCTCTGTCCATGCTGCTAACCTCTCTTCCAAGATTATTTGGGCTACTCCTTGAAGGGTCTCATCCGGCCCGGGGAGCTCTGGCATGGGAAGGGCTCTCCGAGTCGTTCCATAGCCGGGGCACAGATAGTGGCTACATCTTGGGGTCTTCTACATACTCCTTGAGCATGTTCACATGAAAGGTCCGTTGGACCCGATCATCGGAGCATTTTGCTACAAGGTAGGTGGTGTTATTCTATTGCTCCACCAACCCGGTAGGGGCCCTTGCCAGGGAAGCCTGTAACTTGTTCGTTTTGACAGGTTTCAAGGCAAGAACCCCTCTGCCCTACTGTGAGAATTACGGCTACGAGGCATTACGGTCGTACTTACCGGGTTCTGTCTCCTTTGGGCGCTCTGCAGGTTCTCCCGCACCATGGCAGTGAGGTCCTTCAGCCGATCCCTGAACTTCAGGAAATACTCCACAACGGAGGGTCCTTCCTCCCCTTGCTGATCCCTCCCAGTGGGCTCGCAAAACGTCTAGGGGCCCCCTTATTTTCCGGCCATACAGCAGTTCAAAGGGTGAAAACCCGGTGGATTCCTGGGGCACCTCTCTGTAGGCAAATAGGAGGTGCGGCAGGAATTTTTCCCAGTCTTTGCGAGTAGCCAAGAACGTCCGAAGCAATTGTTTCAGTGTCCCGTTAAACCGTTCACAAAGCCCATTGGTCTGGGGGTGATAGGGGGCTACTGTACAGGGGTTTTATACCACACAGTTCCCATAACTTTTGGGTGACCTCCACTGTAAACTGGGTCCCCCTGGTCAGAGACCAATTTCTCAGGGGAAGCCTACCTGGGTGAATACCTGGAGCAATGCACTGGCCACCGTCTCCGCCTGGATATTCGCCAGAGGTATGGCCTCTGGATACCTAGTGGCATAGTCTACTACCCGTGAGTATGTATTTTTTCCTGGAGGGACTAGGTCTAGGTAGGGGCCCTACTATATTCACAGCGATTCTGCTAAAGGGTTCGTCAATAACGGGGAGAGGGTTAAGGGGGGCTTTCGTATGGTCCACTGTCCTTCCCTACCTTTTGACACACTATGCAGGTCCTACAATATTCCTTAATTTCTCGCATGATTCTGGGCCAGAAAAAGATCTGAGTAAGGCGATGGTGTGTTTGGGAGTTGCTTAAATGCCCGGCCAAGGGGATATCATGCCCTATTCGCAGCAGGTTCGACCGATATTTTTTTCGTGGTACCCCACCAGCTGACGTTTGGGCACTGGCCCTTTCTTCCGCCGGGAGACCCCGATACAACAGGCTGTTTTCCCATTGGAACCGTTCTTCCCAGGGGCCCTGGGGATCAGTCCCTACTCAGTCTCGGAAGGGGGTAAGGGTCGGGTCGCTCAGAGTCTCTGGGAAAATTCAGAAGAGGAGGCCCAGGATAGTTGGTCGGGAAGGAGGGCAGGGAGCGGGGTTGGGCGTTGGGGCATGAGGGTGGGCCCTCGGGAAAGGAGAGGAGTCGGGGGTGGGGGCTCTTACCTGGGTCCCCAGCTGTAGTGTGTTGGCTTGCCACTGAGCTTGCCTGCGGGTGGGTATACTGGGCAGGTGTCCAGGGGAGTATCCCCTAAAAGAGGTGGAAACAAGTAGGCCGAGGTCGTTTCCTAGTACAACATCTGCGGGGAAGATCTGGCATAATGGCCATGTCCACTAGTGTGGGCTCCGGCGCCCCAAGCCAGATGGACACAGGCCATAGGGACTCGTATCGTGGCACCTCCGGCCACTTGAACAGCAAGAGTTCTCTCAGTAGCGGTAGAAGCGGAGGCCAGATGAGGCTGGATCAGAGTAATGGTGGATCCAGTGGTCCCGTAACCCCTGAGCCGCCTTTCCATTGACCCAAACGGTTCTGGCATTGGTGCTGAAGGTTGTCTGTGGATGCCAGGTAAGGCTTCTTGTAGGGTGCCAACCTCCTCTTCAGCCCATTCAGGATAGTCAGCCGGTGCATAAGCATAGTGGGCAGCGGCTGGGTAGGTTGGGGCGGGAGCTCTCACCCAAGCTGTGGGCTGGAGGTGTCTTGGCTGAGTGGCTAGCTGTTGTTGGACCCGACTTGGGCATTCCTGCCTGAGGTGGGTCGGGGTGTCCGCAGGAAAAACTTCCCCGTGAGTCCCTGACTCCAGCCGGAGGGACAAAGGTCCGGACGGCCCGGAGGCTTATAGGCAGCCGCTGGGGGTCGGATTACCACCGAAGCTGTGTGGGGAGTCGATTGTGGGGCAGAGCGAACTTGGCGGCGGGCATCTGTGTACTGATCTACCAGGACAGCCACCTGGTCTGCTGTGGTGGGCCGCCAGTCCTGGACCCATTCTTTAATCTCGACTGGAATATGATTATAAATAATGTTCCAGTAGAAAAAGCTGTGCCACTTCTACCCCAGTAGTGGCCTTGCAGCCGGCTAGCCAGGACGTCATAAACCGGGTGAATTGGTGGGTCCATTCTGTGAAAGGCTGTTCATCCTGCTTCCTTAGTGCCCGGAACTCCTGCCGGTGGGCCTCCGGTGTGAGCCCATATCAGGCAAGGATACGATCTTTCACCTTTTGGTCCTCAGAAGGGGTAGCGTGGAAAGCTGCCAAAGCCTGCCCTGACAATTTACCGATCAGGACAGACAGTCTTTGGGCATAGGCTACCCCCTGCAGTTCGCATTGGGTCTCAAAGACCTGAAGGTAACAGTCAATATCCTCCTCCTCTTCCTTGTAGGCTCGAAAAGGCCCCATGGGGTAGCTTGTGCGGTCAAAGAGCCGGCACTCCATGGGCTGATGGAGCCCCTCCTATGGACTGGTGGATTTCTGCTAACTTGAGCTGGGTAACATCTGAAACGATCTTGGTGATGACCTCCTCTGGTGGCCGGGTGTCATATAACGCCAACCGCCACTGCACTTCACGCTGTACATCAGACGTGGATGTCCCCGGAGTAGATACTGTACTTGTGGCTGAACTTGGCATTGTAACGGATAGCTCATTGCCCCGGTCGTCATCCGACCCGCCGGCCGTCTGGTCCTCTCCCAGCATTTCTCTGGTGGGGGTAGTTCTGTTCCTGGTACACGTACAAAAAATAATAAAAAAGTACAAGATTTTTAAACTAATTATACCTAATCTAATCCCCCTAACAAAATAAAAAAGCCCCCCCAAAATAATAAAAAACCCTACCCTACACTAAATTACAAATAGCCTTAAAAGGGCCTTTTGCGGGGCATTGCCCCAAAGTAATCAGCTCTTTTACCTGTAAAAAAAAAAGTACAAATCCCCCCCCCAACATTAAAACCCACCACCCACACACCCAACCCTACTCTAAAACCCACCCAATACCCCCTTAAAAAAACCTAACACTAACCCCTTGAAGATCGCCTTACCCGTCATTGTTGAAGAAGACTCCGGATGAAGAGGATGCTCCACGTTGGATGTCTTAAAGATGGAGCCGCTCCGCGCCGGATGGATGAAGATAGAAGATGCCGTCTGGATCAAGACTTCTGCCCGTCTGGAGGATCTCTTCTGCCCGGCTTGGATGAAGACTTCTGCCCGTCTGGAGGACCACTTCGCCCGGCTTCGTTGAGGACTTCGGCCCGGTTGGGTGAAGACTTCTCAAGATAAGGTTATCTTCAAGGGGTTAGTGTTAGGTTTTTTTAAGGGTGTATTGGGTGGGTTTTAGAGTAGGGTTGGGTGTGTGGGTTTTAATGTTTTGTACTTTTTTTTACAGGTAAAAGAGCTGATTACTTTGGGGCAATGCCCTGCAAAAGGCCCTTTTAAGGGCTATTTGTAATTTAGTGTAGGGTAGGGGGGTTTATTTTGTTCGGGGGATTAGATTAGGTGTAATTAGTTAAAAAATCTTGTAATTTTTTTTTATTATTTTCTGTAATTTAGTGTTTTGTTTTTTTTGTACTTTAGATAATTTTATTTAGTTGTATTTAATTGTAGTTGATTTAGGGAATTAATTTAATTATAGTGTAGTGTTAAGTGTAATTGTAACTTAGGCTTATTTTAGCTAGGTAGTTAGTAAATAGTTAATAACTATTTAGTAACTATTCTACCTAGTTAAAATAAATACAAACTTGCCTGTTAAATAAAAATAAACCCTAAGATAGATACAATGTAACTATTAGTTATATTGTAGCTAGTTTAGGGTTTATTTTATAGGTAAGTATTTAGTTTTAAATAAGAATAATTTATTTAATGCTAGGAATATTTATTTAGATTTATTTAAATTTATATTTAAGTTAGGGGGTGTTAGGGTTAGGGTTAGACTTCGGTTTAGGGGTTAATAAATTTAATATAGTGGCGGCAGTGTAGGGGGGGCAGATTAGGGGTTAATAAATATAATGTAGGTGGCGGTGGGCTCCGGGAGCGGCGGTTTAGGGGTTATTAAATTTATTTAGTTGCGGTGTGGTCCGGGAGCGGCAGCTTTTTTGGTAATTTTGGAGAGCGTATTCAGGTCCGCGGCAGCGATGTTAGGCGAACTTAGGCTAGCGTATTGGTGCCGTCGAATGCAGGTAAGTTGACGGCTTAATAAATAGATGCCACAGTATGCACTTGCTTGGCACACCCCCATCAGCAAAACTGTACACTTTGCTTTCAATACACCCTGCATATGCATTTAGGTTTAAATTAACCCACCTGAGTAAATGCAAGCACTGGTGAACTACTTAGAAAGACATTAACATTTATTTTTTAAATGTTACACCCTGACCAAAAATATTATGGCTAAAAAAGGCCTAACACCTGGGGGGTGGAGTGAGTGGGGGGGGAAACAGAATTTTGAGTGCCTAGGGCAGCACAAAACCTAAATACGCCACTGGTAGCATATTTTTGTCCAATTTTAGTGTGTTACCTTCAATAAAAGTGTGGGCTTTTCATTAAATAGTCTAATTATACAACAAAAAACAAATTGAAAAAAGAAATTTTCTGTATCGGTTTCCGTTTTCAGCCAAGTGCATCCCAGATTTTTGGGTTCAGTTTCAGTACAGAATTTCCATTTTGGTGCATCACTAATTGTATTGTTAGTTTGCATCTGTTGATTTTGTTATTATATACTTTATGAACATTTTAAATGGACTGAGCTTGATGAGAGATCATATCTTACTATGTTATCAATATATGTAAACACAAAGGCTTCCTTTTCTTATCTCTGTCCTAGAAAACAAAAGTTAACATTTTAGAGCCTGTCTCTCCGAATCCCCCCCCCCCCCTTGCAGTGTGATTTAAGACAACGTACTACTGACCAAGAAAATTTAAAGGACTGGGGGTGGAGCACATGAAAAATACAAAATGTAGAGTCTTTTAAACATTGTACAAATTGGTCACAACGAAGGGTACCTATCCGGTACAGAAAGACTACAGATACAGCGTGTAGCTTCATGCGGTCTGTAACAACAAACTATCACTATTTAGGTTTTGTGCTGCCCTAGGCACTCAGAATTCTGCTGCCCACCCCCCTGATTTAGTCAATTTTTGGCCATAATATTTATTGCTCAAGGATTACTTTTTTTTATTTGCATGGCATTTCTAAAGTAAATGTTCACCAGGGCTTGCAAAAAAACTTGCACATACACAGACACACATAAACACACAGACACATATACACACAGTTATGCACATACACATGGTAACGCACATGCATACACTCTCACACACACATATTAGTATCTATTGCTGCAATATACTGTATGTATGTATGTACAGATTTCTTGAAACAATAATTCCCCAAACATAATACGAAGTCCAGTAAAATAAAATATACAAAGTTTTTTTATTACACTGGTAATATCTTATTATGCATCCTAAGGCTTCCATATCTTATTACACTGATTATATATATATTTATATATATATATATATATATATATATATATATAATTTTTTTCATTTTGTAATAAACACTCTGCACTTAGAGTCTTCTTGTGCGCTCTCTCCCTTTGTTATTATAGTATATTATTATTAATATTATTCAGTGTAATTAGATATGGGAGCCTTAGGATATAATCTAATTACATTGATTAGATATAAATATATACAGTGTATGTATGTGTATATGTATGTGTATGTGTGTGTGTGTGTGTGTATATATATATATATATATATATATATATATATATATATATATATATATATATATATATATATTAGGGTTCCCTTGTATAGTTGGATAGGAATATTAGAATCTGTATTATTAATCTTGCTATGGTGAATAAAGTAAGTGGGAAGTCGGTTTAGGTAGATAAATATATACATATTTCATGGAGAATGGAGAGGATATTGTATTATACGGTCACAGTGCCAGTTTTGTAAGTTTCTCCCATCTGAACAGAGAGTGGTTTTTGTTAATGTGTTGCCATTTGGAAAGTACCTGTCCTGTGCATATCTATTTTTATTTGGCAGCTGACTCAGCTCTCTCCAGTCTCCATGAAATATTAACTGAGCTAACACTGATCGTCTGATCTCTACGACAGGAGGCTACTGGCTAGTCCCAATTGTTAAACTAGTTTGGAGCTGTGGCATCATGAGCTAACACTGATCTCCGTGAGTGAGGTGGAACTTAGTAATATTTTAAAATGATAATACAATTCCTAAATTGACATTAACGCTAGTATGCTATGCTACCCAATATACCACCTGCCACCGTTGTTAAACTTTGGAGCTGTGGCATGCCCTGCCCTACCTGAGTTAAGTAGTCAGACTCAGCCGTGTCAGCCCCCTCCTCTCCAGTCCTCTCAGGATCCGCTCCGCCACTCCACCGATCTCGTAGATGCAGTTCCACTTCTTCTTTTAGCACTTCTCACCGCAGTGTGTCAACAGACAGGAAGGCCGGTGGCAGGGTGAAAACATCACGTGACCTCGGCGAAAAGCGGGTCATGTGACTGCTACACGGTCAAAGAAATGTTTTAAACTCATGTCTACATTTTCAGTGCCAACGGAGAAGTGCCGCCCCCCAAAATTTATCACCCTAGGCACCAGCCTTGTTGGCCTATACATAAATACACCCCTGATCACACGCATAGTATCTTTGTATGTTTGTACCTGTTACCCTTAGTGATTTACAAGAACTTTAGCTTTTGTTATTAATAAATTGTTCATTTGCTTTAAAGGGACACTGGACCCAAATTTTTTCTTTCATGATTAAGATAGAGCATGGAATTTTAAGAAACTTTCTAATTTACTCCTATTATCAATTTTTCTTCGTTCTCTTGCTATCTTTATTTGAAAAAAGACATCTAAGCTTTTTTTGGTTCAGACTCTGGACAGCAACTTTTCTTTTTCAAGATATGATGAGTCCATGGATTTCATCCTTACTTGTGGGATTACGCCTCCTGGTCAGCAGAAGGAGGCAAAGAGCACCACAGCAGAGCTGTATAAATAGTTCCTCCCTTCCCTCCCAACCCAGTCATTCTCGTTGCCTGTGTTAGTGATAGGAAGAGGCAAAGTGAGGTGTTAGTTATAGATTCTTCAATCAAGAATTTATTATTTTTTAAGTAGTGCCAAAGAGTGCTACTTTGTGCTAGGGTGTAGCCTAGATCAGATCAGTCTCTACAGTAGAGCATTTTGTGGCTTTAAAGCAATGGGAACTTGTGGGACATTATTCTCACTGCGCCTCCCATATACTGTTGCTGCCCTATTCGGGGAAAAAAGTCTGAGGGATCTTACTCAGTGTTTTCCTTGTTATCCTCAGGTCCATGTGAGCAGTAGGACTTCACACACCTGGGAGCTGCCTTTGCTGTCGGCAGATGGTGAAGTAAGTGCCATTTTTTATTTCTGGGCCGGGATATACCCTTAGAGCAGCGGTTCCCAACCTGGGGTATGTGTACCCCTGGGGGTACTTGGCAGGCCGGTTGGGGGTACGCAAAAATATTGTTGGTAATGGCGGAAGATGCGGGGGGAGGGTCGGGGGGCACTCTCAATGGGTCATCAACTAATAAGCATCGTGGAACTGTGGAAGGAAGGAGCATTTAGCCGGAAAGTGACAAATGAAGTCCTGGCCTGGCATATAGGCAGATGGGAGCCCCTGCACCTGAAATATGTGGACCAGGTGTGGATGACTCCGGTCCACATATTAATGATCACCCTGTGTCACCAGACAGCTTAGCCTCCTGCTCCACCCACCTCTGTCCCATGCACACAATTTTGACTGCAAGTGCTCAAATAGAAGCGGCACTGCAGCAGCATAGCTACGTGGACACGTGTGATAGAGCCATTGAGATTGCGAGTCACACAGGCGAGGCAGGTCTGCATCCCCAAATAAGTTATAGTCAGTGCCGGTAAGTAAAGTACTGCTTCTAGTGCTTGCTTGATTCAGACTGCTTCAACTAAAAACGTTCATAGTGGCTGGGTGGTTAATATCAATCTGATCTCACAAATTTAAATATTTATTTTTATGATCATTACACTTTGACTCCCCCCCAGGGCCTTGTTTAGGAGCAACCAGGCAGCTGCCAGGGGCACCAGCCACACAGCAGGACTCCTGAGAATAAGATCTTAGCTTTAATCCTGTTGATACACGTACAGTCGTATGCAATTCAGGTATAGCTTACCTCCCCTATAAAAAAGTGCTTCCTTTATTTTGAGGGATGGGTGGGGGTAATGAAGAGAGGGGGTACTCATAAATGAAAAGCCTAATCAAGGGGTACAGGAGAGAAAAAAGGTTGGGAACCGCTGCCTTAGTGGATATACAAGAACTCAGAAGATGTGGCCACTCATATTGTGATTAAAAGCCCTTAGAGAAAGAGATGGGCTCTTAACTCAGGTATGTTTTACTTTTAGACAGTGTGACAGACCCCTCTGTCAACCTCCCTACGGATTATGGATTCGGGCATTATGTTAAGTCACCCTGTGCCCATTATAGGTACAGGGTACAAATCGCATTATGTTAAGTCACCCTGTGCCCATTATAGGTACAGGGTGCAAATCCAACAGTACTGGAGGGGTTAACTTCAGTTTTGAGTAACTGTTAGTTTTGAGTAACTGTATTGTCTAAGACAGTTGTTGTTAGCAGTTGTTGTTGTTGCACCAGTTTTAAGCAGTGGCTAGAAGCAAAATAAATAGCTGATTTAGACTTAAACTTGGACTGAATTATTTAGACGACATTTTTAAGATGAGGATGTCTCTGCCTAACTAAAAGATATTGCGGATCCTACTGCCTCTCCACTACAGACAGCACATGTATTACTTTGGCTCTTTAGGAAGACCTAATCTCCCGGCGGTTTCATTACCTACATGCCGCCGGGAGATGACTCTGCTGATATTTCCCTAGGTGGGATAATTGATTCAGGGCCAGGGTTCAGATTCCCTTTGATAATCTGTCACATCTCCCAGCGATTACATGAGAGAGGTTAATATCAATCTGATCTCACAAATTTAAATATTTATTTTTATGATCATTACACTTTGACTCCCCCCCAGGGCCTTGTTTAGGAGCAACCAGGCAGCTGCCAGGGGCACCAGCCACACAGCAGGACTCCTGAGAATAAGATCTTAGCTTTAATCCTGTTGATACACGTACAGTCGTATGCAATTCAGGTATAGCTTACCTCCCCTATAAAAAAGTGCTTCCTTTATTTTGAGGGATGGGTGGGGGTAATGAAGAGAGGGGGTACTCATAAATGAAAAGCCTAATCAAGGGGTACAGGAGAGAAAAAAGGTTGGGAACCGCTGCCTTAGTGGATATACAAGAACTCAGAAGATGTGGCCACTCATATTGTGATTAAAAGCCCTTAGAGAAAGAGATGGGCTCTTAACTCAGGTATGTTTTACTTTTAGACAGTGTGACAGACCCCTCTGTCAACCTCCCTACGGATTATGGATTCGGGCATTATGTTAAGTCACCCTGTGCCCATTATAGGTACAGGGTACAAATCGCATTATGTTAAGTCACCCCTGTGCCCATTATAGGTACAGGGTGCAAATCCAACAGTACTGGAGGGGTTAACTTCAGTTTTGAGTAACTGTTAGTTTTGAGTAACTGTATTGTCTAAGACAGTTGTTGTTAGCAGTTGTTGTTGTTGCACCAGTTTTAAGCAGTGGCTAGAAGCAAAATAAATAGCTGATTTAGACTTAAACTTGGACTGAATTATTTAGACAACATTTTTAAGATGAGGATGTCTCTGCCTAACTAAAAGATATTGCGGATCCTACTGCCTCTCCACTACAGACAGCACATGTATTACTTTGGCTCTTTAGGAAGACCTAATCTCCCGGCGGTTTCATTACCTACATGCCGCCGGGAGATGACTCTGCTGATATTTCCCTAGGTGGGATAATTGATTCAGGGCCAGGGTTCAGATTCCCTTTGATAATCTGTCACATCTCCCAGCGATTACATGAGAGAGCAATGCCGACCGAGAGATGCCTAATGGGCGATTTTGTTCCCTATGCCTCAGGATGGAAGTTTTGGGGGGTTATTAAGCGCCTTTTTTATGTTATTGTGTACTTTATCACATCTCCCGACGGTTACAGAAGACAATGCTGACCGGGAGATGACTGCATGGTTAACTATTGCATACACCCACGAAGGGCGGTCCTTGGAGGCGTCCCTTAAATTGTGCGCCTTTTTTTTTTTTCTCTCCCGGCAGTTCAAAAAATCTATCATGCCATTGTGTCGGTGACCTGAAATAGAGACAGTACAGTTACACTGTTTAAATGAGACGCTATTGATCATCTCCCGGCGGTTCAATAGTTCTACATGCCGACCGGGAGATAGATTATGTCAGCACACATGAGGGTGGTCATTGTTTCCCCTCTCTATATGGATCATTTTTATAAAGATCCAAGGAGATATGTTTTACCATATTTTAGACGCAATTGTAGTCTATTTATTTGAAACACTCACACAAAAGACCCTTGCATAGTCTTTGAGTTGCGGTGGGGCCCCGGTTTAGAGTACATACTACTCAGAGGGAGATACTACTGAGGGGTATTGATAAGCTAGCAACATTTTTTACGCTGTTTTTGGCCCTATTTACTGCAAATTCTTAAAAAGGAAAAATGTTACACTTTTAAAAAAGTGATAGTAACATATTTGCTTGTGTTGATTTTTATTTTATATACTCCTTCTAAAGTGACTGTTAGAAGTCTGGTGACACCAGTCAATGCTTTCCGCATTTTTCTACTTAGCAATTATTGCTCACCCACAGGCAGTGCTCTGCGGTTCCTTGCATAGACATTGCTTTGATGTCCTTAGCAATGTCTAGTTACAGCAATATTGTTATTCATTTACAATAAATATACCGAATATCACAAAGAAAAAAATGTGAAATAAATGTGATAACAAAAATCATAAAAGGAAAACCAAATAAAGTTCTGAATCAAGGATATGTCTGTGTCCTCTGGATGAGTTTTTCAGCTTGTTAGCATTCCTCAGTGAGATCCCATAAAAAAGGAAACAGAAAATTGCAACATAGTGTGAATCTGTAACGGCACTTTGAGGAAGTAGTTGTTTTGTAACAAATGACTACTCACATTTGTTGGAGCTTTCGACTAAGCTCAAGGATATGCGCACTCCCACTTTATACTGATGGGAAAACAGTACACTAGGCAAAACTTGGATACAAATTTATTTTGAAATATATAAAAGCATCACATAAGCCTTGATAACACCACAATGTAAGGGTACAAAAGCAGATATGCTGTAATAAATGCTTCAAATCGCCAAACTTGCAAAGAGGTAAATGGATCAGTAGGAGTGTGACCGCCGAAACCAAAACCTCTTTAGTAGCAAGACAATAGCGCTAAGCCCCCAGGTGTCCTGGCTAGTGTAGAGACGCGATAAAACTCAATATAGAACAGTTCAGTTCCGACGTACGTTTCGCTGGTATGCTTTGTCAAGGATTCCATTGTGGTGTTATCAAGGCTTATGTGACGCTTTTATATATTTTAAAATAAATTTGTATCCAAGTTTTGCCTAGTGTACTGTTTTCCCATCAGTATAAAGTGGGAGTGCGCATATCCTTGAGCTTAGTCGAAAGCTCCAACAAATGTGAGTAGTCATTTGTTACAAAACAACTACTTCCTCAAAGTGCCGTTACAGATTCACACTATGTTGCAATTTTTCTGTTTCCTTTTTTTATGGGATCTCACTGAGGAATGCTAACAAGCTGAAAAACTCATCCAGAGGACACAGACATATCCTTGATTCAGAACTTTATTTGGTTTTCCTTTTATGATTTTTGTTATCACATTTATTTCACAATATTGTTATTCATATTGGTCTGTTTCTGCATGACAGAAATAAGATGCTCTTTTATAATTTAAAGAGACGGTACAATTTTTTGTGTGAAAGTTTTATTAAAAGAATTGTAACTGTTTCTTGTTATGTCAACCTTTGTGACTTAGGATGGTATAAAAACACACATAAATGAGTATAGCCGGTCAGATAGCTCAACAAATGCTAAGACACTGGGGCTTAACTCTGTAGCAACCCAAGGGTTGCAGGTTCGATTTCAATGGTTGATAATATTAGCAGTGCCTTGAGACCCTTATGGGTGCTTGGCTGCTCTTTACAGGTGCCCAGTATATACATACATACTATCATATTTATAAAGTGACAGTAACGTTTTGTTCGGGGTACATTATAATAAATGACTTTCAGCTGTTCCTTTGTTAGTTCATCTCTTGTGACTGAAGATGAAACAAACGCACACAAGGAGAAAGTTACTTTTCAGGTTAAGGATCTGTATAATTTCCTATGGAATGATTTCTCCATTTTATTTTTTATTCTTGAACCAACTCCCTCTACGACCATTGCTGTCTGAGAGTCTGTTAACGATGGCCACAAATTTTTCACAGAAATGTTCTGGCCCACATGCAGTGCGCTGCGTTTACTTCAAATACTGTTTCCCATAGCCGTATCAGCTAGGAGGCTGGACGACATTCCTTAGGGGGAAAGGAATAGTTTCAATTATTACTACGAAAACTTCTATACCCTTAGAGGATACTCCTAGGGATAACATTTAGTAATGGGACACAATCCAGTTTTTTTTCTATGGCAACCAACTGTGTACTTTGTTACCGTCACTGGTGTGACGGCATATTGGTTTGATGTGTTGTATGAGGTTATTAGTCAGTACTTTCCCTGGATAAAATTCAGGACGAGATAAATCTTTCAATTGACTAATTCCTTTTTTTCTCTCAGTTTCTTCTCTTCCAGGTATCAAACTGGGAGCATAGGTGACTCTGTTCCGGCTCTTGGATTCTTATGGTTAGAGTCTTGTTTTGTGGAATATGTTTTAAGACCAAGATTTTGGTAAACACATTACATGCTGTTGAATCAAAGACAGCATAGGGGACCTGCCCCGGTCCGGGATTGGATCTTGTAAGGGGCTGACTTTCTGTTTTTACGCTAGTCTGGTTTCGAGCTCAAATATTTTCCTCTCAGAGGCAGTTTCTGATTTCAAGATTTTCTGAGAATTAGACAAAGGGACAGTCGTCCTTATTCTGTGTAGGAGACCTCTTAGACCTGGGAGTGGTTGTTCCAGTTCTCATATTTGGGCTTGCCATAGTTCCAAATTCTTTGGAGACTCTGGGATTGCTGTTGGCGGTGCTTCAGTTACGTGGCATTGTAATGGCGCCCTATCTGGCTAATATCACTAGTTCATGCGTCATTCTTACAGAAATCAAGATTTACACGAATGTTGTTATACTTCCCGTGAGCTCAAGGGTGGAAGGTGATTTTGGAAGTGTTCGTTAGTCCCAAGCCCAAGGGTAGCTTTCTTGGGAATCATGATGTATTCCATATCAATGAAGATTTTTCTGGTTGAGATCAGGATATCTAGGCATTTCTGGTCCAGCACTTCAGTCCATTTCTCGCCTTCAGTGGCTCAGTACATAGAGGTATTCGGGCTGATGGTGACGGTAATGGACCTTAGCCGGACAGATGGCTCAGCATGCTAAGGCACTATGGCTGAGCTCTGTAGTGATTTGAGGGTTGCAGGGTTTATCCCCGGTGATGTCCACTCAACCTTTCATCCTTCTGAGGTTGATTAATTGAGCAGCGCCTTGTGTCGCTTACATTTCCGTTTGTTCGTTCCACCTTAGACCTATGCAGTTAAGCATATTCAGGCAATGGAATGGAGGTTATGCAAACTTGTCTAATCCAATAACTCTAGATCAGGAGACAAGGGACTTTTTTCTATAATGATTGTCTCTGGATCACCTATCTCAGGGACAATGATTTTGAACTTGATTTCGCAGAGTGTGGACTCTAGCGGAGTCTGTTCTTTTTATAGACTTCATGCAACTTAGAGCGAGCTTCAAGGCTCTTCTGGTCTGGCCTCAGTTGTCTTTGGCCAAGTTCTTTCTTGCTATCTGTCAGGGTTCCATATCCCAGGGGTGGACACCTGGAAAATGGATTTTCTGAGTAGTCATATTTTTCATCGGGAGAGTGGGAACTCTGTCCGGGAGTATTTTCCAACCTGTTTTTAAAATGGGGTCGGCTGGAGTTGGATCTCATGGCATCTTATCAGCCTGCCTGGTTTTTCGAGATACGGGCCCAGGTCCAGGGCCTCCGGTCCGAGCTGATAACTGCCTTGGCAGTTCTTGGTCCTTCAGCCTAGAATGTCTGTTTCCCCCCTTTGCATTTTTTTTTGCCGGGTGATTGTTCGAATCAAATAGGAAGAAGGCGTCAGTGATTCTCCTCGCATCCACGTGGCCTTGCAGGATTTGGTATGCCGATCTGGTGAACATGTCATCTCGGCAATCTTGAATGTTTCTGATGAGGAAGGCCTTTTTATCAGGGTCCCTTCTTCCATCCAAGTCCAGTTTCTTTGAGGCTGATTGCTTGGAGATTGGACATTTGATCCTATGCCAGCAAGGTGTCTTAGTTTTGGTCATAGGTTCCTTTTTTCAGGCATGTAAGCCTGTGACTAGGAAGATTGCTCATGAGATAGGGCATATATGTCTTTCTTGGTGTGAATCCATGGAGTAGAGTTAGAATTCCCAGGATTTTGTATTTTCTTTAGGAAAGGGTTTTTCAGTGAGTTCCCTAAAGGGTCAGATCTTTGCTTTTTTCTAATCTGTTCCTCCAGCGTCTGGCAGATGTTCCAGAGGTTCCATCCTTTTGTAAGGCTCTGATTCAAGTCAGGCCTGTGTTTTAACCAATTGCTCCTCCATGGAATTTGAATTTAGATTTTAAAAGTTCTTCATGGGGTTCTGTTGAACCTATGCATTCCATAGATATTAAGTTGTTATCTTGGAAGTTTTACTTGCCATTTCTTCTGCTTGAAGAGTGTTTGAGATTTCGGCATTACTATATAATTTGCCTTGCCTGATTTTTCATTTGGATAAGGTGGTGTTATGTGCTTATCTTGGTTTTCTTCTTAAACGAGTATTTGTTGTTTCAGACGAGTATTTTATTTAGGAATTTGTTGTTCCTTCTTTGGGTCCTAATTTTTCTCTCAGAAGGAAAGTCTTCTACACGTTTGGGTGTAGTCTGTCTTTTAAAAAGATAGATTCTCTTTCTCAGCGACTACGGACTTTCGTTGATCGTCCGTTCTGTTTGCCATTTTTTCTAGAGAAGTGAGGGTCAGAAAGCTACGACTTCTTCTTTCCTTTTGGTTGAAGAGTATTATCCGTTTTTGCATATGTGATTGCTGGACAGCAGCCTCCTAAAAGAGTTTTGGCTCCTTCCACTTGAGCTGTTGCTTTCTTGTGGACATTCTAACATATTACTTCAGTTGAGCTGATTGCTAGGCTGTGACTTGGTATTCTCTTCAATTTTTTTCTAAATTTTACAAATTTTATATCTTTGCTTCGGCTGAGCCTGTTTTGGGGAGAAATGTTCTTCAAGCAGTGGTGCCTTCCGTTTTTAGGTTCCCTGTCTTGTCCCTCCCATTTTATCCGTGTACTATAGCTTTGGTATTGTATCCCACTAGTAAGGATGAAATCCGTGGACTCATCGTATCTTGAAAAAGAAAAGGAAATTTATGCTTACCTGATAAATTTATTTATTTTTCGATACGATGAGTCCACGGCCCGCCCTGTTCTATGAGACAGGTTATTAATTTTTTTGTTAAACTTCAGACACCTCTGCACCTTGGCTTTTCCTTTCTCTTCCTAACGTCGGTCAAATGACTGGGTTGGGAGAGAAGGAGGAGCTATTTATACAGCTCTGCTGTGGTGCTCTTTGCCTCCTCCTGCTGACCAGGAAGCATAATCCCACAAGTAAGGATGAAATCCGTAGACTCATCGTATCAAAAAAGAAATAAATGTATCCACCAATCAGCAAGAACAACCCTGGTTGTTCACCAAAAATGGGCCAGCATCTAAACTTACATTCTTGCATTTCAAATAAAGATACCAAGAGAATGAAGAAAATTTAATAATAGGAGTAAATTAGAAAGTTGCTTAAAATTGCATGCTCTATCTGAATCACAAAAGAAAAATGTTGGGTTCAGTGTCCCTTTAAGCATTTGTCTGTGTCTGTATCCAGTCTGCCTAGGGTCTGCACAATAAACCTGATTATCTTGAGCTGTTGAAGCTCTAACTAATGTGAGTATTCTGGGTCTGCCTTCCATCTGGGGAGTGAAGATTACACAGTATTATGCTATGATGTGTTTCTTTCTCTTCCTTCTGAGGAACATCGTATGGACTATTTGTATTTGTGCTACTGTCTCCATTAAAGACTCTTTTCACGTTGGATATACTACTACATATTGGTCTGTATTATTATCACTATTTGAGTGTGCGTTTTGTTACACATTTTATTTTTAGTAAATACAAAATGTCTGACAGTGAGGATCTGTAGAAAGTACAATATCAATACTGTAGTATTAGATTTAAATTACATATAAACAACTCTTATCTAACATTTGTGTAACTGCTGCTGTTTGTTATAAATGATATTAAAAATGATTATAATATATTTGTATGGTTGTGGTTTGTCCCACTCATAAATAGATTGTCTACTTCTGGGCTTATACTGTACTTGTAAATTTCTGGAAAGATAAATATTTAAGGTGCAACTGTAACACCCACAGAGCTAACTGTACTAAATGCTTGTGCTGAATCAATAGCACATATGTAATAACCTAATCAGCTGATCTGTATCACATGAATTGTTATGTGTGCCTTTAATTATACCATACGTACAGTTAATCAGAAGCATTATTTATTATTATCTGTCTAAACCATTTAATATACTTTTTACAGACACGGCCAGAGCACTGAGAGATATCAGGTATTGATGTAACTGGAGTGAATAAGGGAACCTTCTTCCTGAGCACAGACACTGGAGCCAGTTATCAGCATGAACTCATATGTGTTAGGTGATTAAAATAGATATTATGCTGACTTTAATTACTGGGAAAATAGAATATATTGCTCATTAAACAAATATAAACTATTATATTTATATCTGCACCTTTTAATTACATTTGTGTCAACACCGGCTCTCAGATCACCTGCAACTCTACCTTCCCCTGCCCTAACCCAACTCATGGAACTCTCATAACTACACTTGTTCCCATATGTGGAACACCTACAACTCCACCAGTAAGTGTTCCCCACCCCAGAACCGCCACTGATTTGTGTGCTTAATTTCACAGTTAGCCTTATTAAACTAATACATTTTTTGCTGATTATATAAATTAAACAACTGCAACTGCAAGCTAAGAAGTATCATAAGATCACTGCTTCTTTAGCCTTTTAAAACATCTCACACTAATTATTAGTCTGTGATGATTAAGACATCATATTCTCACCCTACTGGTTGAGCATGAGCAGGGCAGTGCTGTGTGTGCATTTGCTTGTGTAATGTTCAATAAGGATGGTAGATGCCACCTATCTTGCCCAGAATATAGATGTACTTGTTCCCTGGCTGAGAACATTATCCACCTGCACCTTATTTAATGGGGCGCTATAAATTGTTTTAATCAGTAATCAGTGGTTTAGTTTATTATGATGTAGAAATATTTACATTATTTGTCTTTCTTTGTTTAAATTTGTGATTTACAGGTTATTTAATTTAAAAATAAACACAAAACAGAAGCCATTTTATGGAGTTTAAATAAATAATATGATTTGTGTAAGACGATGGTTTCCATTTTAAAGAATAAACTTTTTTTATTTTCTTTATTCCTTTTCTTTTTATGTAGACAATCACTTGAATAGTTCATACCCATCCTTCACTACAGGAAGCATCAGTTTGATACCACAAACTCCAATAGTCTCAGACACTAATGACTATTCACAAACATTGGGGAAATCACAGCAGATATTTAAAGAAGATGGTGAATTGGCAGGAACTGGGCAGCAATCATGTACAGAGAGAAATTTAGTCATCAAACAAGAGGACAACATTTATGCCTTATCTAGTGAAATGATTATCCCAGAGGATAAACCACACACATTTACTGAGTTTTCAAAACATTTAAAAGAAGGGAAAAGTCTTAAGTCTAGCCAAATTATTCATACAAATAAGAAACCATTCAAATGTACAGAATGTGAGAAAAGCAACACATGTAATTTGCATCTCCTTGAACACCACACAGTTATGAAACCTCACACATGTACAGAATGCGGGAGATGTTTCACATCTAAAGGAAGCCTTAAGTGTCACAAAAAGACCCACACAGGGGAGAAACCTTTCACATGTAATGAGTGTGGGAGATGTTTCACATCCAAGGGAAATCTCATATCTCATGAAAAGACTCACACAGGGGAGAAACCTTTCACATGTACAGAGTGTGGAAAATGTTTTACACATAAGAGTGATCTAAAAACCCATGAAAGGGTTCACACAGGAGAAAAGCCTTTCACATGTACAGAGTGTGGAAAATGTTTTACATATATGAGTAATCTGAAAAGTCATGAAATAATTCACACAGGAGAAAAGCCTTTCACATGTACAGAGTGTGGAAAATGTTTTACATTAAAGAGTAGTCTGAATATTCATGAAAGGATTCACACAGGAAAAAAGCCTTTCACATGTACAGAGTGTGGAAAAGGTTTTACACATATGAGTAATCTGAAAAGTCATGAAATGATTCACACAGGAGAAAAGCCTTTCACATGTACAGAGTGTGGAAAATGTTTTACATTAAAGAATAGTCTGAATATTCATGAAAGGATTCACACAGGGAAAAAAGCCTTTCACATGTACAGAGTGTGGAAAATGTTTTACACATGTGAGTAATCTGAAAAGTCATGAAATGATTCACACAGGAGAAAAGCCTTTCACATGTACAGAGTGTGGAAAATGTTTTACAAAAAAGAGTAATCTGAAAAGTCATGAAAGGATTCACAAGGGAAGAAACCTTTCACATGTTTAGAAAGTGGGGAAAAGGGTTTTATTGAAATCAGGTATCACAAAACACCAACTATTTACACACAAACTTTATATACACAGTGTACAAACCTTTTTATAATTATCCTAAAGTGGACAAACTCTCTAAATAGAAGCATCAAAAAGTATCATATTGTAAATAACACTTTCTAATCCCAGTTATAAAAGCCCCAGGTTGGAAGTGCTCTCCTGCTGTCCTTTGTTCCTCTATATATGTGCACCTAAGTTTCTCTCATATCAATGTGATAGAATCCAAACACCACACAGGAATATACAGATATGTCCTCATACTGACCCGTTTACACAACCATTCACCACCAAAGCACCCCCAGTGTTGTTTATTAATATGCCAGTGTTAGGAGTTGTACGTTTGTTTTATATAGGAGGAAATAATTATTTACAGAATAAAGGAGTCTTTATATGAATAGAGTGTTAGAGAATTATATAAACAAGAACATCAGTCTCAAATGATTGACATTTGGGAGATATATTTAATGTGCACATCATGTGGATAAACCTTTTTGTATAGCAATATATGCTTAGTAGGGTTGCACCGATACCATTTTTTTAAGACTGAGTACAAGTACCGATACTTGTTTTCAAATACTCGCCGATACCAATTACCGATACTTTTTTTTATGTCATGTGACACTTTACCAGGCACAATACAGACTAATTATTTAAGATTCCTTCTTTATAATTATGAAGGACTGTAGCTCAAAAGACATTATGAAATAATAAAACATGTTTTATTTGTCACAAAGTTCACAGAACATGTTTAGAAATAAAAATATTACAATAAAATATATTAACAACAACAATAAATAACAAATATTCAATTGCAACCAACCAAAAGTGCCATACAGTACAAAATAGAACAGAATACTGTTTAATCATGACGAACAACACTATGGACTAGATTACATTTGACTGGTAAGCTTTACCAATGCTCTCATTACACGTCCTACTCCATTAAAGGCTATGGAGTTGGAAATGTGAACAGAGCATTGGTAAAGCTTACCAATCAAATGTAATCTAAATCTAGTCCTATAATTGCAGGATGAGTGTTCATTGGCATTAACTTAATTTTTCCTATGAGTACTCTTCCTGCAATTATATAAGCTAAGATGTTCCTCAGAGTACAGTATGTTTTGAACATAATTGTGCAAGATGAGAACTTGCAGTATAAAAGACAATCTAGCAATTAGAATAATTTTTCAAAAGTTAGTGGCAAGTTCTTTTTAAGGAACAGAACAGAAGCATCTCTGCATGTTCAGCTATAAGTCTGTTTTTGCTATCAGTAAGGAGGTTCAACTTTCCACACTACTGCATGGGGCAGAAAGATATTTTTGGGCCATTTTAGCCAGAGCTGGAAATCTCCCTTTATTAACTGCCCAGTACTTCAGGGGTTTGTCTGAACGCAGTACAGTGATCTCTCCTACAATAATACAAATAAGAGCAATTTGTATTGGCAGAACAGTAGTAAACAATTTTTAGTTTAGTCTCCACACCAGCTTTAAATGAAATGGGAACATGCAGTTTGAAAAAAACACCACAAGATAGCATATGGGTAGTAAGTGGAGGTATCGGTTTAAGTATCGGTGCATTTGCACGAGTACAAGTACTCATGCAAGTACTTGGTATCGGTACCGATACCGATACTAGTATCGGTATCGGTGCAACCCTAATGCTTAGCATTGTACATGTTATATACCAGAGGAATTACCGAGGGGAAAATGATTTTATTTCATGAGAAACAATGGGCTAGATTACAAGTGGAGTGCTAATTTATTGCACACACAAAAATGTGCAAATGGTCCCATAAGTTATCAGCCATTACAAGCGAATGTTTTTTTCTACCACGAGCTCATGTAGCAATTAGCGCTTATAAAATTAACAAGAGAGAAGATCTCTGGTTAATTTTCTAAATGTCCACCAAATGCCCCTAAATGTAAGTGTTACTTTTCTTTAATAAAAAAATAGCATTTTTTAAAAACAAAACAAAAATAACTGCAGTTTTTGGGGGTTAAAGTTGCCGGCTGTGCAGTGTTAAAAAAAATAGCCCTGAAAAGTGCCTTTACATTGCGGTCTATGGGAACTGTGTGTTTCCTGTAAATATACTGTATATGCTTTTATATATATATATATACACAGTGTAAATACACATATTAACTAATAAATATGCTTATATATTTATATTTGCTGCCATTGCTGCGCGACCTACCCCCTGCGCTGCGCTAGTTCTCATGAGAACGAGGCTCATTGGAGCCTATTGGAGCATGCTCTTGTGAGTGCAATGCTTCAGTGCAATACAAATGTGAGGCCGTGTTAGTATTCCACCTCCCCTGTAATACCAGCGCACATTTGAGTGCATTGTTATTACAAATAGGAGCTCAAATATTGCTTAAACTAAAGTGATATTTTGCATTCCATTTATAATCAGGCCCAATATCAGTAACCGTTACATACGTGATCATAATCAGTTTGATTTAAATGGCTACTATAACCTACATGTATACTGGGTATGTAATATGTGTGTCATGTTCTGTAACTTGATATTATGTCTGTTAGATGTTTTCATGTTAGAAGCCACAAGAACTGATAATAGCACATACTAAGGGCTGGATTGGGTCACCGGGATACCAGGAAAAATCTTGGTGGGCCCGGGCCTGGGATGGGCTGGCCGCCAAAAGCTGCACAGAGTGACATGAGGAGATCAACGAGCACAGTCAGCGCCAGCAAAAGCGCCGCAACACATGAGTCAGGGAGCGCAGCGCAGTGGCCGAGCTACCGCGTTTGAGCACTACAGGTGAGGGACTGGGAGGCTGGAGAACTGAGGCGGGAGCAGAGCGGCAGATGAATAGAACACTAGAAAGGATCAAAGGAAGTCTCCTCATAAGACCAAAGAACTGTAAAATGTTCACAGGTTTACTAAATATTTGTGACCTTTAACAAAATGTCACATCTTTTTTACAGGCTGACTTCTCTTTGGAGGTTAAAGCAGTGGGTGTTTTGGCCATTTAGCAGACAGGTCTGTGAGGATGCAAAAATAACCAAAATATTGCAATCCCTGTACTGTGAT